>NW_027271676.1:0-117500 GCF_040938485.1 Diadema antillarum
GAAAAACAACAACAATGTATAGATATAACGGGGGGAAAGTCAATGCCCACTCAACTAACGCGGCCGTGTGAACATCTATTGCATTGCTAGACGGAAAAGCGGCCTTGTAACGACTGAGGTCGCTATGCCATTTCTGGCAACTTGGGAAAAATACGTCCCGCAGACATAAAACCTATAATCGGCTGGTTTTGATACCTTGCCTTTAATCACAATTTTCAGTGTAATGACGTCATCAAATTACAAAACAATGACATGGTCTTGAAAGAAAATTGTTCAAAGTACAACACCTCAGTCGTCGTCATTACATACTATGATCGGTTTGACAAAGTCAACCTGCAAAATGTTGCTGCAGTCGAAGCAATGTGGTCTCCAACACACAAAAAAGAGGGATATGGCGTGTGTGTGTGTCTGTGTGTGTGTATAGGTGCGTTTATATACGAACGTGATTTCTACATGGACGAATATGTAATACAAAATTGAAGAAAAAAAAACAGTAAAGTAGCTAAGTATTTTGTTTCGTGATCTTGTGAGGTTCGAACCCGCAACCTCACGTCTCTGAGACGTCGCCTTTAACCACTCGGCGACACGTCTCGACGGGAAAATATGGGGAACGTTATGGACTTGAAAGACAGTTGTTCAATATATAACACATTCATCGTACGTTGTCAGTTTGCTATTGACATGACGATCTATCATTTGAATATGAGGCAGGCATTAGTACCTGTATGAAATTATTATAGGCATGGTTATCAAATTGCCCTAAAATATCCTTATAATTGCCTTATTTTTACACACAGTTACGCTATCCCTTTAAACTCGTCACAGTTTAATCAGAATCATTAACATCATACATTAGTACCATATTCAGTTCCATAGCTGATCACGTTTGCTAATCAATTAAGAGTAATTGTCTAGCATGTGTCATATGGCCAACCTGTATACACACGTATATACACACACACAATGCTAAATGTATGTATCAAACATCTGTAACACAGCTTTGAACTAACTATAGGAATTATCGCTGCACTTATCATCCATACTTTTTATCACTATCTGAAACTCCACAAAAACCACTAATTGACAAATAATCATCAATACAGAAGACTGAATACCTTTTTTACAATGTATAGCTTGTTACATGTATAAATCAGCACAAAGTAACCACGACTACATTGTGTTACTGAATTAATATGAACAAATTTCATGTTGTGACAGTATACTATATCAGTTTGAAAAGCCCAACCTGCAAAACTATAATTTTGCAGCAGTCGAAGTAATGCAGTCTCCAACGCAAAACAAAGGTATACTGTGTGAGTGTGTGCGTATAGGTGTGTTTACATGCAAACGTGATTTCTACATGGACGAAGGTGTAGTACTCTATTGAAGAAAAAAAGTAAAAAAAATATATTATTTTCTTTCGTGCTCTTGTGAGGATCGAACCCGTACGTGTGCAACCTCACGTTTCTAAGACGACGCCTCTAACCACTCGACCATACGTCTCGACGAGAAAATTAGAGGAACGTAAGCTTATGTACGTGAAAGATGAATCAGGAATCGTTTGGTCCGCATTCCATTCTCATTTTCAGTTTTAAATTGCAAAATTGTCAACCTCATGAGGAGATTTCAAAGAATAAAATGCATGATTACTGCAGCTTATTGTCACAGCTACAACATAAATAAGTTTCAGAGGAAATGAAGCAAAATCAGCTGAGATAAAGGTGCTTAAACGTTGTCAAGTCAATGCATGGTTTCTAAAAAAATCACCTCCCATAGACATAACACGTAAACTTGTCCGATTTTGCGTCTTTACCTTTAAACACAATTTAAAGCATGATGACGTCATCAAATTTCAAAACCATGACATGGACTTGAAAGGCAAATGTTCAAAGTACAACATATCTGAATTTGGGATAATATTGAGCTTAAACAACAGAGATACGAGCAAATGAATGTCAGAAACAGTACCTCAAAAAAATTAATTCCACTTTTTTGATTTCAGATGACGATATGATGACGTCATAATGTAATTATGGAAATAATGATACTTGAAACGTCATGTCCAATTTATATGCTTTTGTAATATGCAATAAAAACATAGGGTCACCTGACGTTTTAAAGAGCTATGGCGAAATAAACAAAGACATGTTTTTTCACTATATTTGCACATAGACGCGCACGCGAAATTTGAACTTTGACGCAAGTGCATTGCTTTGTTATTTGTAGGAATCGATTAGAAATCAATGGATATTGTTGCTCAAAGTATCAGGAATCCAAATCTGTCAAAAAAAGTGTATTTTCATGTTGCTGACGCGCTGTGCGCGCGAAAATGCGCGGACGGACGCGCACGCGCAAAATTGTTTGAAACGCATAAAATTGTCTGAAACTTCGAGATTTCCCATTGGAAAGTTGTTTTGAGCCTTTTAAAATTTTGACGCGCGCTTACGCGCACTTAATGATGTCCTAGGTAATTAGCATCAAAAGAAGTAAGATAGAACGTGACCTGAACTTTATGTCCACAAAAAATGATACAGAAATGACCTTTAGTTATGAAGTTATGATCGATCATGTAACATGGTCCAAAAATCACAAAATGGCGCCTAGACGACGTCATAGATATGTTACTGTCATGAAAACCTTATTGTGGCTAGATATTGTCATGAGACATGTTCCCTGAAAATGTCATGTTATTCCGTAATGTCATTCTTGAGATATTGATGACACAAAATTGTCCAGAAAGAAAGAAGAATAAAAAGAAACGAGACATGAAAACTCGTCACATTGAGGACGAGTTAGGTGATACGCTTGTGGTCATCAGATGACAGTCATCTGTGATCGACAAAGAAAAGAATGTGATATAGGCACCTTGAAGTTATATTGAGCGTGCATGCGAAACCGTTTCTGTAACCACTCGGCCACGGGTCATCCACGGAAATGGTAAGACAAAAAAAAAAAAAAACAATGTATAGATATAACAGGGGGAAAGTCAATGCCCACTCAACTAACGTGGCCGTGTGAACATCTATTGCATTGCTAGACGGAAAAGCGGCCTTGTAACGACTGAGGTCGCTATGCCATTTCTGGCAACTTGGGAAAAATACGTCCCGCAGACATAAAACCTATAATCGGCTGGTTTTGATACCTTGCCTTTAATCACAATTTTCAGTGTAATGACGTCATCAAATTACAAAACAATGACATCGTCTTGAAAGACAATTGTTCAAAGTACAACACCTCAGTCGTCGTCATTACATACTATGATCGGTTTGACAAAGTCAACCTGCAAAATGTTGCTGCAGTCGAAGCAATGTGGTCTCCAACACACAAAAAAGAGGGATATGGCGTGTGTGTGTGTCTGTGTGTGTGTATAGGTGCGTTTATATACGAACGTGATTTCTACATGGACGAATATATAATACAAATTGAAGAAAAAAAAGTAAAATAAAAAAAAATTGTTTCGTGATCTTGTGGGGTTCGAACCCGCAACCTCACGTCTCTGAGACGGCGCCTTTAACCACTCGGCCATACGTCTCGACGAGAAAATATGGGGAACGTAAACTTATGTATATGAAAGATACATGAGGAATCGTTTTGTCCACATTCCATTTTCATTTTCAGTTTTAAACTGCAAAATTGTCAATCTGATGAGGAGATTTCAAAGAATAAAATGCATGATTACTGCAGCTTATTGTCTCAGCTACAACATACTAAAGTTTCAGAGGAAATGAAGCAAAATCAGCTGAGATAAAGGTGCTTAAACGTTGTTAAGTCAATGCATGCTTTTAAAAAAAATCACCTCCCATAGACATAACACGTAAACTTGTCCGATTTTGCATCTTTACTTTTAATCACAATTTAAAGTATGATGACGTCATCAAATTTCAAAACCATGACATGGACTTGAAAGGCAAATGTTTAAAGGACAACATATGTGAATTTGGGATAATATTGAGCTTAAACAACAGAGATACGAGCAAATGAATGTCAGAAACAGTACCTCAAAAAAATCAATTCCACTTTTTTTATTCAAAATGACGATATGATCACTTCATCGCGTTTTCCTGGCAATATTGATACTAGGAATGTTATTTACAATTCATATGCTTTTGTAATATGCAATAGAAATATCGGGTCAACGGACGATTTAAAGAGCTATGGCGAAATAAACAAAGACATGTTTTTTCACTATATTTGCAGAAAGACGCGCGCGCGGAATTTCAACTTTGACGCCAGTGCATTCCTTTGTTATAGGTCAACATCGATCGGAAATCAGTGGATATTGTTACTCAAAGTATCAGGAATCCAAATCAGTCAAAAAAATTGCATTTTCATGTTGGTTACGCCCTCTGCGCGTGAAATTGCGCGGACGGACGCGCACGCGAGAAAATGTTTGAAACGCTTAAAATTGTCTGAAACTTCGAGATTTCCCATTGGGAAGTCGTTTTGAGCCTTTTAAAATTTTGACGCGCGCGTAGGCGCGCGTAATGAAGACCTGGGTAACTAGCGTTAAAAAGTAAGATAGAGCGTGACCTGAACTTTATGTCCACCGAAAATGATGCAGAAATGACATCTAGTTATGAAGTTATGATCGATCATGTGACAAGGTCCGAAAATCACAAAATGGCGCCTAGATGACGTCATAGATATGTTACTGTCATGAAAACCTTATTGTGGCTAGATATTGTTATGAGACATGTTGACTGAAAATTTCATGTCATTCCGTAATGTCATTGTTGAGATATTGACGACACAAAATTGTCCAGAAAGAAAGAAGAATAAAAAAAAACGAGATATGAAACTCGTCACGCTGACGAGTTAGGTGATACGCTTGGGGTCATCAGGTGTCGGTCATCTGTGATCGAGAAAGAAAAGAATGTGATATAGGCACCTTGAAGTTATATTGAGCGTGCATGCAAAACCGTTTCTCTAACCACTCGGCCACGGGACATCCCCGGAAATGGTAAGGCAAAAAAAGAAATGTATAGATATTACAGGGGGAAAAAGTCAATGCCCACTCAACAATCGTGGCCGCGTGAACATGTATTGCATTGCTAGACGGAAATGCGGCCTTGTAACGACTGATGTCGCTATGCCATTTCTGGCAATTTGGAAAAAATACGCGCCGTAGACATAAAACCTATAATCGACTGGTTTTGATACCTTGCCTTTAATCAGAATTTCCAGTGTGATGACGTCATCAAAGTACAAAACAATGACATGGTCTTGAAAGACAATTGTTCAAAGTACAACACCTCTGTCGTCGTCATTACAAACTATGATCGGTTTGACAAAGTCAGCCTGCAAAATTTTTGCAGCAGTCGAAGCAATGTGGTCTCCAACACAAAAAAGAGGGATATGGTGTGTGTGTGTGTTTATGTGTGTGTGTATAGGTGCGTTTATATACGAACGTGATTTCTACATGGACGAATATGTAATACAAAATTGAAGAAAAAAAGTAAAATAGCTAAGTATTTTGTTTCGTGATCTTGTGGGGTTCGAACCCGCAACCTCACGTCTCTGAGACGTCGCCTTTAACCACTCGGCCATACGTCTAGGCGAGAAAATATGAGGAACGTAAATTTATGTATGTGAAAGATGAATCGGGAATCGTTTTGTCCACATTCCATTCTCATTTTCAGTTTTAAACTGCAAAATTGTCAACCTGATGATGAGATTTCAAAAAATAAAATGCATGATTACTGAAGCTTATTGTCTCAGCTACAACATACTTAAGGTTCAGAGGAAATGAAGCAAAATCAGCTGAGATAAAGGTGCTTGAACGTTGTCAAGTCAATGCATGGTTTAAAAAAAAATCACCTCCCATAGACATAACACGTAAACTTGTCCGATTTTGCATCTTTACATTTAATCACAATTTAAGGTATGATGCCGTCATCAAATTTCAAACCATGACTTGGACTTGAAAGGCAAATGTTCAAAGTACAACATATCTGAATTTGGGATAATATTGAGCTTAAACAACAGAGATACAAGCAAATGAATGTCAGAAACAGTACCTCAAAAAAATTAATTCCACTTTTTTGATTTCAGATGATGATATGATGACGTCATAATGTATTAAGGGAAATATTGGTACTTGAAACGTTATTTTCAATTCATATGCTTTTGTAATATGCAATAAAAACATAGGGTCACCTGACGTTTTAAAGAGCTGTGGCGAAATAAACAAAGACATGTTTTTCGCTATATTTCCACATAGACGCGCACACGAAATTTCAACTTTGACGCCAGCGCATTCCTTTGTTATAGGTCAAAATTGATCAAAAATCAATGGATATTGTTACTTAATGTATCAGGAATCCAAATCTGTCAAAAAATGTGCATTTTCATGTTGCTTACGCGCACTGCGCGCGAAAATACGCGGACAGACGCCTACGCGCGGAACGCTTAAAATTGTCTGAAACCTCGAGATTTCCCATTGGGAAGTTGTTTTGAGCCTTTAAAAAGTTTGACGCGCGCGTACGCGCGCGTAAAGATGTCCTTGGTAATTAGCATTACAAAGCAAGATAGAGCGTGACCTGAACTTTATGTCCACCGAAATTGATACAGAAATGTCCTTTAGTTATGAAGTTATGATCGATCATGTAACATGTCCGAAAATCACAAAATGGCGCCTAGATGACGTCATAGATACGTTACTGTCATGAAAACCTTATTGTGGCTAGATATTGTCATGAGACATGTTGACTGAAAATGTCATGTTATTCCGTCATGTCAATGTTGAGATATTCACGACACAAAATGTGCCAGAAAGAAAGAAGAATAAAAAGAAAGAAAGGAAGATTTTGACAAACACAATAGGTGATACGCTAAAAGCGTATCACCTAATAAAGAGAGATTTTGACAATCACAATAGGTGATACGCTGATAGCGTATCACCTAATAAAGAGAGATTTTGACAATCACAATAGGTGATACGCTGATAGCGTATCACCTAACGAGACATGAAAACTCGTCACATTGAGGACGAGTTAGGTGATACGCTTGTGGTCATCAGATGACAGTCATCTGTGATCGACAAAGAAAAGAATGTGATATAGGCACCTTGAAGTTATATTGAGCGTGCATGCGAAACCGTTTCTGTAACCACTCGGCCACGGGTCATCCACGGAAATGGTAAGACAGAAAAACAACAACAATGTATAGATATAACGGGGGGAAAGTCAATGCCCACTCAACTAACGCGGCCGTGTGAACATCTATTGCATTGCTAGACGGAAAAGCGGCCTTGTAACGACTGAGGTCGCTATACCATTTCTGGCAACTTGGGAAAAATACGTCCCGCAGACATAAAACCTATAATCGGCTGGTTTTGATACCTTGCCTTTAATCACAATTTTCAGTGTAATGACGTCATCAAATTACAAAACAATGACATGGTCTTGAAAGAAAATTGTTCAAAGTACAACACCTCAGTCGTCGTCATTACATACTATGATCGGTTTGACAAAGTCAACCTGCAAAATGTTGCTGCAGTCGAAGCAATGTGGTCTCCAACACACAAAAAAGAGGGATATGGCGTGTGTGTGTGTCTGTGTGTGTGTATAGGTGCGTTTATATACGAACGTGATTTCTACATGGACGAATATGTAATACAAAATTGAAGAAAAAAAAACAGTAAAGTAGCTAAGTATTTTGTTTCGTGATCTTGTGAGGTTCGAACCCGCAACCTCACGTCTCTGAGACGTCGCCTTTAACCACTCGGCGACACGTCTCGACGGGAAAATATGGGGAACGTTATGGACTTGAAAGACAGTTGTTCAATATATAACACATTCATCGTACGTTGTCAGTTTGCTATTGACATGACGATCTATCATTTGAATATGAGGCAGGCATTAGTACCTGTATGAAATTATTATAGGCATGGTTATCAAATTGCCCTAAAATATCCTTATAATTGCCTTATTTTTACACACAGTTACGCTATCCCTTTAAACTCGTCACAGTTTAATCAGAATCATTAACATCATACATTAGTACCATATTCAGTTCCATAGCTGATCACGTTTGCTAATCAATTAAGAGTAATTGTCTAGCATGTGTCATATGGCCAACCTGTATACACACGTATATACACACACACAATGCTAAATGTATGTATCAAACATCTGTAACACAGCTTTGAACTAACTATAGGAATTATCGCTGCACTTATCATCCATACTTTTTATCACTATCTGAAACTCCACAAAAACCACTAATTGACAAATAATCATCAATACAGAAGACTGAATACCTTTTTTACAATGTATAGCTTGTTACATGTATAAATCAGCACAAAGTAACCACGACTACATTGTGTTACTGAATTAATATGAACAAATTTCATGTTGTGACAGTATACTATATCAGTTTGAAAAGCCCAACCTGCAAAACTATAATTTTGCAGCAGTCGAAGTAATGCAGTCTCCAACGCAAAACAAAGGTATACTGTGTGAGTGTGTGCGTATAGGTGTGTTTACATGCAAACGTGATTTCTACATGGACGAAGGTGTAGTACTCTATTGAAGAAAAAAAGTAAAAAAAATATATTATTTTCTTTCGTGCTCTTGTGAGGATCGAACCCGTACGTGTGCAACCTCACGTTTCTAAGACGACGCCTCTAACCACTCGACCATACGTCTCGACGAGAAAATTAGAGGAACGTAAGCTTATGTACGTGAAAGATGAATCAGGAATCGTTTGGTCCGCATTCCATTCTCATTTTCAGTTTTAAATTGCAAAATTGTCAACCTCATGAGGAGATTTCAAAGAATAAAATGCATGATTACTGCAGCTTATTGTCACAGCTACAACATAAATAAGTTTCAGAGGAAATGAAGCAAAATCAGCTGAGATAAAGGTGCTTAAACGTTGTCAAGTCAATGCATGGTTTCTAAAAAAATCACCTCCCATAGACATAACACGTAAACTTGTCCGATTTTGCGTCTTTACCTTTAAACACAATTTAAAGCATGATGACGTCATCAAATTTCAAAACCATGACATGGACTTGAAAGGCAAATGTTCAAAGTACAACATATCTGAATTTGGGATAATATTGAGCTTAAACAACAGAGATACGAGCAAATGAATGTCAGAAACAGTACCTCAAAAAAATTAATTCCACTTTTTTGATTTCAGATGACGATATGATGACGTCATAATGTAATTATGGAAATAATGATACTTGAAACGTCATGTCCAATTTATATGCTTTTGTAATATGCAATAAAAACATAGGGTCACCTGACGTTTTAAAGAGCTATGGCGAAATAAACAAAGACATGTTTTTTCACTATATTTGCACATAGACGCGCACGCGAAATTTGAACTTTGACGCAAGTGCATTGCTTTGTTATTTGTAGGAATCGATTAGAAATCAATGGATATTGTTGCTCAAAGTATCAGGAATCCAAATCTGTCAAAAAAAGTGTATTTTCATGTTGCTGACGCGCTGTGCGCGCGAAAATGCGCGGACGGACGCGCACGCGCAAAATTGTTTGAAACGCATAAAATTGTCTGAAACTTCGAGATTTCCCATTGGAAAGTTGTTTTGAGCCTTTTAAAATTTTGACGCGCGCTTACGCGCACTTAATGATGTCCTAGGTAATTAGCATCAAAAGAAGTAAGATAGAACGTGACCTGAACTTTATGTCCACAAAAAATGATACAGAAATGACCTTTAGTTATGAAGTTATGATCGATCATGTAACATGGTCCAAAAATCACAAAATGGCGCCTAGACGACGTCATAGATATGTTACTGTCATGAAAACCTTATTGTGGCTAGATATTGTCATGAGACATGTTCCCTGAAAATGTCATGTTATTCCGTAATGTCATTCTTGAGATATTGATGACACAAAATTGTCCAGAAAGAAAGAAGAATAAAAAGAAACGAGATATGAAACTCGTCACGCTGACGAGTTAGGTGATACGCTTGGGGTCATCAGGTGTCGGTCATCTGTGATCGACAAAGAAAAGAATGTGATATAGGCACCTTGAAGTTATACTGAGCGTGCATGCAAACCCGTTTCTCTAACCACTCGGCCACGGGACATCCCCGGAAATGGTAAGGCAAAAAAAGAAATGTATGGATATTACAGGGGGAAAAAGTCAATGCCCACTCAACAATTGTGGCCGCGTGAACATGTATTGCATTGCTAGACGGAAATGCGGGCTTGTAACGACTGATGTCGCTATGCCATTTCTGGCAACTTGGGAAAAATACGCGCCGTAGACATAAAGCCTACAATCGGCTGGTTTTGATACCTTGCCTTTAATCACAATTTTCAGTGTGATGACGTCATCAAAGTACAAAACAATGACATGGTCTTGAAAGACAATTGTTCAAAGTACAACACCTCCGTCGTCATTACATACTATGATCGGTTTGACAAAGTCAGCCTGCAAAATTTTGCAGCAGTCGAAGCAATGTGGTCTCCAACACAAAAAAGAGGGATATGGTGTGTGTCTGTGTGTCTGTGTGTGTGTATAGGTGCGTTTATATACGAACGTGATTTCTACATGGACGAATATGTAATACAAAATTGAAAAAAAAGTAAAATAGCTAAGTATTTTGTTTCGTGATCTTGTGGGGTTCGAACCCGCAACTTCACGTCTCTGAGACGTCGCCTTTAACCACTCGGCCATACGTCTCGGCGAGAAAATATGAGGAACGTAAACTTATGTATGTGAAAGCTGAATCGGGAATCGTTTTGTCCACATTCCATTCTCATTTTCAGTTTTAAACTGCAAAATTGTCAACCCGATGATGAGATTTCAAAAAATAAAATGCATGATTACTGAAGCTTATTGTCTCAGCTACAACATACTTAAGTTTCAGAGGAAATGAAGCAAAATCAGCTGAGATAAATGTGCTTAAACGTTGTCAAGTCAATGCATGGTTTAAAAAAAAATCACCTCCCATAGACATTACACGTAAACTTGTCCGATTTTGCATCTTTACCTTTAATCACAATTTAAGGTATGATGACGTCATCAAATTTCAAAACCATGACTTGGACTTAAAAGGCAATTGTTCAAAGTACAACATATCTGAATTTGGGATAATATTGAGCTTAAACAACAGAGATACGAGCAAATGAATGTCAGAAACAGTACCTCAAAAAAATTAATTCCACTTTTTTGATTTCAGATGATGATATGATGACGTCATAATGTATTTAGGGAAATATTGATACTTGAAACGTTATTTTCAATTCATATGCTTTTGTAATATGCAATAAAAACATAGGGTCACCTGACGTTTTAAAGAGCTATGGCGAAATAAACAAAGACATGTTTTTCGCTATATTTCCACATAGACGCGCACAAGAAATTTCAACTTTGACGCCAGCGCATTCCTTTGTTATAAATCGAAATTGATCGGAAATCAATGGATATTGTTACTTAATGTATCAGGAATCCAAATCTGTCAAGAAATGTGCATTTTCATGTTGCTTTCGCGCACTGCGCGCGGAAATGCGCGGACGGACGCGAACGCGCGGAACGCTTAAAATTGTCTGTAACTTCGAGATTTCCCATTGGGAAGTCGTTTTAAGCATTTAAAAACTTTGACGCGCGCTTACGCGCGCGTAATGATGTCCTAGGTAATTAGCATTAAAAAGTAAGATAGAGCGTGACCTGAACTTTATATCCACCGAATATGATACAGAGATGTCCTTTAGTTATGAAGTTATGATCGATCATGTAACATGTCCGAAAATCACAAAATGGCGCCTAGATGACGTCATAGATACGTTACTGTCATGAAAACCTTATTGTGGCTAGATATTGACATGAGACATGTTGACTGAAAATGTCATGTTATTCCGTCATGTCAATGTTGAGATATTCACGACACAAAATGTGCCAGAAAGAAAGAAGAATAAAAAGAAAGAAAGGAAGATTTTGACAAACACAATAGGTGATACGCTAAAAGCGTATCACCTAATAAAGAGAGATTTTGACAATCACAATAGGTGATACGCTGATAGCGTATCACCTAAAAAGAAATAAAGAGAGATTTTGACAATCACAATAGGTGATACGCTGATAGCGTATCACCTAAAAAGGCTTGAATAGTGATTCTGTAGTGAGGAGTGAGGATTACTTCTAAGCTAGCACAGCAACAGGCTGCAGGGGCTGCTTCGAGTTTGTATAATGCGAGGAAAAAAAATCAAATAAACAAGAAAACCTAAATGAATATCATGATAATGGCTATGGAAATTTTTATCAGGACAAACCCCGCTGGAAAGACCACAGTGTCTCACAGTGTGTTCACGGTGTGTTCACATATAGTCGACTATGTGAAAACGCTCGAATTTAAGATGTGTGAAAATGATTTCACACTGTGGTGTGAATTTTCACAGAGTTTACACAGTAAAGTTTTGTTTCACACTGACTGTGAGTTGATGACTCCCATTGTGAATTGATGAGTCACACTGTATCCACACTGTTAAAACGCTCGAATTGAACGGTGTGAAAAGATTTCACACTGTGTTGACAATGTGCCTACACTGTGTTTCACATTGTGTTTTACACTGTAGGACACTGTGTTCTTTCCAGCGGGGAGACGGAACACTTTTGTCCCTTCTACACATCATACCATGCTTTCTTTTTGCGCGAGAAGGTGGCAGTGATATGTTTTCGTTGGCAATCACGTCATTATTATCAACTGCTGAATGATATCCACATTCCATCGTTGTATGGAATTAGGAAATATGGGAAGTTGATGTTGATGGGGAGGGGTGGCTCAAGCCCCTGAAAAATGCAATTATGCTAGGTACGTGGGCGAGAAATCAGTAATAATTATGCAATGCACACACTCAAATCCTCACTGCTGGGGGATGTTTTTGCTTGTTAATTTGTTTGTTTGTTGGTAATAATGGTTAGCATGATACATTTTGCTCTTAGTCGAACTGCCGACTGTTATTAACTCGGTAATCTACCCCCTAGCAGAGATTGGACGGACCAACAGAGCGCATTGCCGTTCGTTATAGTTATTTTAGTTTGTTTCCCTCGTGGCTAAATCGTGTTAGTCAACGAGAGAAGATTTTTTTTTTATATTTCTTTTTTTTTCTCACAAATACAACAATAACAACAACAACAACAACTTGTCGTCGATCTAGCATGGCCTAGTTCACGGGGAAACCTAGATTGTACTAATCGCGGCGGGTTTCCGAGTTGAGTAAACACGGATTCAAAGGATTTCATCTGCCCCAGTTTTTGTGGCACAAAATGGTATCAACGTAGCAACGGACTCACACTTTGCCAAGAAAACACATAGATAACTTTAAAGGAAAAATGCCTCTTTTCCATGCTCTGTGAAGAAAAGTAAAAAAAAAAAAGAGAGAGAAATAGATCACAATATTTGCCAAATCAACCATGCGATTCCATTGTTCTATTTGACAGCATCGTGAAAAGTGAAAGTTAAGAGGCAGCATTCGTTATAAAATGTGATGCAATGACACTTTAAGAAAGGCATGCAGACAAAATTATTACGGTCTTTGCTCTGTTTCCAAGAGAGTGATGCGATTGTCTTTAACTCAAACATGTAATTACGGTTTATTCCATGACAATGATAGCGACATTATGCTGATAAGGTTAGTGATAAAGCCGACTGTGCTATCATTGATAAAAATTAATAACATTGTAAAGAATGATGAAAGTACTCGTCATTATTGTCATCTTCAACTGCTATACAACTTTCATCAGATAAATCGGTTCCATAATAAGAATCACCGCCATGCTATCGTTAATTCTTGCATTTTCTTGACCTTGTTCTTCTTTTCTCAATAATAAAAACAAGTGCCTGTACTGCGATTGGTATAAGGTGGACAATTATTGTAACAAACAATGTTGATAATTTCGTGATATGCTAAACTTTGAGCGGAGTTTTAGTTGACAAGGCAGAGAGATAAAAAGACAGAGAATGAGAAAAGGAAGAATATAGAAAAGATAGTAAAAGGAGGAGAAGACAAAGAGCATGACAAGAAGAAGAAGAAGAAGGAGAAGAAGAAGAAGAAGAAGAAGAAGAAGACGAAGAAGAAAACACAAACAGAACCGTTACGTGTTTGTTGTGTGTATTATGGTCGTATGTCTACTAACCTGAAATATCGCGTATCAATGAGTAGAAGGAATTAGCACTGATTTACCGGTAGCTTGAGAGGGATTCAAATTAGTGTTCACAGCAGCAAATGATTCATTTTTCAAAACATTAAAGAAAGCAATGAAAGCATGCTGCATTCAAATTTCACACTGGCGATACGTTTCTAGTTTTGTGGTTCATTTCATCTATGCACGGGAGCATAATAATGACTCTCACTTCTTATACCCACATAAAGCGGAAAGCTCCTTTAAAGCGAATAACACTCCGAAAATAATAAATGATATCCTTGTTCTAGAAACACGATTTGCAAAATTAAAACTATTCCCTGTTGGTAAATTGGGGGCTTAACAGGCTACGATGTCTATAAATATTGGTCCAGTTATGACTTTGAACCCCGTCTGGTACGCAGAAGGAAGAGGAAGGATTTTTAAGGGGAAAAAAGTCTTTAGGTACATTACGCTTGCTGACGAACTCATTTTAACCGCTGATCTTGTTTTCTACTACTAGTATGTTACATCAGAAACCATAGAAATCGAAAATGATGGGAACGAACGAGTTCTTTATCGTCGGGTTTTGCTTTAATTTCATTATCATTAAGGGGGAACATGCATGAAGAAAATTTGCAGAGAGTTGAAAATCCTTTCGAATATTAAGGAGACACGGAGTCAGTTAAAGGCCATGTTTACCTTTGGGAACAGTGATTTAAATTTTTTTTTTTCAAGATATGACATTTAAAGCATATGTGTAGATCTGTTGTACCACAAAACGTCCTATCATATATATATATATATATATATATATATATTTTTATTTTTTATTTTTTTTTTTTTTGCAATAAAGCCTAAAATATAAGGAGATATCTGTATTTTTCTAAATAAACCGTAACTGTAGACGGTTTAGTCTGGAAGCATTTTTATTATAAACTATTGTTCACATTAACACTCAACATCGATTTTACCGATTCAAATTTTTACAGTGGTTGTTTCTATTCCTAACTCACATTTTAGAACTATTTTAAAGCACCAATGCTGGGTTTTTGTTTCTTCTGCAAATGGTAAATTATGCCTTTAAGAAAGTAAAAGCGGACGAAATGATGTAATAATCACGAGCCTTTGAAATGCCAGCAACTAATGACATCCAAACGTTCACGCAACTCAAAGAAGCAATGCTGAACATTCTTGATGGTAAAGGACAATGAAAAAAAAAAACATTGTTTAACATTGTGGCTTCTCAATTTCAGATGTTGTTGTTGATGACAGAGCTATATAATTATGTTAAACATTCCAGCTGCGATGAGTGATCTACGAATAAAAAATCATTGTGTTAAGCGTTTATTTTGACAAGTGACGTTTCTACGTGTTTGCGTTTCCCTCCATGAACGGTATTATTGCATATCGTTAATGATAATAATGATGATGATGATGATGATGATGATGATGATGATGATAATGATAATAATAATAATAATAATAATAATAATAATAATAATAATAATAGTTATGTCAAGATAATTATGATTATGGTGATGAAGATAATTACTATTATCATTATTATTTTTAGTAGTAGTAGCAGTAGTAGTAGTATAGTAGCAGCAGAAGTAGTAGTTTCATCATAATCAATATAATTATTTTTGTCATTTGTTTTTATCAGTATTATTGTCATTATCATATTTACTAGTGCTGCTGTTATTGCCATTTTCATCAGCGTCCTAGTTTTGGCCAGCATCACAGAGAATTTAAAATATATTTTGGACAAAATCTTTCTCGTTCCTGCACTTCTTTCGTTTCCACCCCATTAAGCTTGATGATCTGACATCGCAAAATCTATTTGGCTGTTTGGGTTGTTCTTTTAAATCTTGATTTTCATGATTTCATTCATGAGACATGATGGAGTGGGCTACCTGTTCTGATCAAAGTAAGAGCTATCGAGCATGAAATGTTTTCTTCCTCAAAAGCACAGTCGTTACCTTCTATGACAAGCAAATCATCGCTCTCTGATTGTTGTTTCAAACGAGCACGCAGTTTAAAGAGCGCAGCGAATGTTCGAATTAACGACACATTTTTTTTCGCTCTGTTTGCTCATTTAGGCTACCATAGCGACAACATAAACATGTCATTTTACTAAATCGAATGATAACGCATACAAGAAGCATGACATGAGCTTCAGAACGATAAGCCATCATTTCTCTTTCAGGCAGATAGGATGCAGAAATAATGTTTTGCCCCGAATATCCGCCAAGCTGTCGCTGTAATCCTGGCGTGGGATTTAGAAATCAGGAAGTATTTATGACACATGTTTGACGGAGCCTTAGTCCCGTCGATAATGGCACATAGATTCATTTGTTTTACGGCGGAAAGGGACGCTCCGATCATCCCCAATAAACTGATACCGCTCGAGTCTCAAATATTTATAGTAACTGGGTTAATAAGTCAGGTTTATGTGAGTGTTTGTGATTCACTAGATTAGCCTCGTTTGGCCCCAAACCCCCTCCCCCCTCTTTAAAATGACAATACATCTGAAATTTTGCAAAAAAAAATAAAAGAAATAAAATGTCAGTTGGATCAGATGAAGCAAACACGTGACCAAACGACGCCAGACGAACAGTGGAGCCGCTTAATAGTAGATATCTATAAAAGCACAAGAGTGTGTCATGTAACCAGCATTATGATTTGCGCGCATTCGCTACATAATCCCCTACCTCAATATTCTATAAAATTCGAGGACAACATAGATTCATCTCCATTCAGTGATATATGGTTGCGAGTATTGTAAGGAGAATAATTTCTATAATTTGATAATGGCGTTGTACTACAATACTGGACACGATATTGCATCACGATACTACCGAAAATTGACTTGATTATATATGATTATATTATGATTATACTTTGATCCTTCCAGCGTGTCTTCTCAACGACTGTTATAATTATAATTGTTGATATGCTTTTTTTTTTTACTCTGTTTTAGTTTGATATTGTTTGTTTTGCAGCTCATTGATACAGACAGATACTCACTGTTCAGGGGAGAATGAAGTACGTAGCTGTTTTATTGACACGGCCTGTATGTGAATAGTTTGTTTGCAAAAACCGATAAGTCCATTTTTGAAGATTTTCAAGTACGGTCTTTGTCAGAAAGTACAAAATAATACCTTTTAAATGATATATTGGTCACTACATATAAAGGTACATTTTTGAAGTTATGGCCAAAAGAAGCAAAAATGTTCTTATCATTTTCTTTATTTTTCTTGACCTTTAATGGCAAATATCTCCATTTGACAAATATGGACTTATCGGTTTTTGCAAACAAACTCTTCATATGCAGATACGGCTTTGGACATTCAAACGGAGGTCAATATATACCTTTACAGTAGTTCCAATTTCTCCTCTTGGGTCTCTGGACGCCATGTTTTTACCCAAAGTGTCTCTCATGACTCAGTTGTAAAAAAGGGTATCGGTATTTGAAAATGCTTTGGTAATGATGATAATGATATTTGTGCTCTCCGGGAAAACCCTGACACTGAATTAAAGAAGACAGCTTATGTAAAAAGCCAATGATATATTGTTGTTATGATGATGATATGATGATGACGGTACACGTATAATCGTCATTATTATCATCATTATTGTTCTTTTAATCAGTGTTAATGCTGTCATCATTTCCACACTGACTTTGATTACGATTACAAATCTTACATCGTCTAAAGATTCGATGACATCCAAATACATTCATGCTGAAAGTCATATTACCTTTAAGCCATTGCCATGGGAGAAAAATACGATGTTGTAGCACTTCTAAAGCTGTTTATTTTCTGGTTTCCTCCTGTACGGTGAGAGACAGAAAGAAAAGTGAACACAATGCAACCGAAAATACTGTGATTCGACAAATTTTGGGTTTTGCAAAAACAAAAGTCAACAAAAAGACGATAGTCATGTGGGAAACAAACGAAGGCAAGTTTCACTTAGGAAGTCCTGAGGTCTTAAAAAGATAAATGTCAAATCCCCCGACAAAGATATCGATACCACCACAACGATCGTCTCTGATTATCGTCTTGCAAACAAGTATCCACTCAGCTATACTTGTTGTCGTCTGGAAGAGGTTTACGGCGAAAGGAATTAAATCGCCCCAATGACAGATCTGAAATTAATATCATACAATCTGAGAGAAAATGCATGTCTTGAATTCTTTCCGTTTCGTTCGAATCATTGTCATGCCGGAAAATTGCAGAACGGAGTATCCAAGAATTTGTATACTTTACAAATCGCGGTCTGAAGGAAGTTGTATGTCTGCAGTTACGTTTTTACAAATTCCAAGTATGACAGTCAGTTTTTCTTTATCATTCTGACATGGTTACAACATTTATTTCACTTACTCTTCATTTTTGTTTTTCTCGCCATGAATGTTCGCTTCTCCGATGACTTGCTCGTGGTTTTGAAAGTCCCTAAGTACAGTCCCTGTCAGTCTGTCTCTGTGTTATCAGCATTCATTAAAGAAATCGAGGAAAAAGCGACGAGAAAGCAAAATTTAATCATACAGACTGTTGTCTGTCTGAAAAAATCATAATTCTCCTGATAAGCTATGCGTTAACCATGTGGGACGGCTGACGATCAGTTTAACATGATCGTGTATACATGAACGGAATTAGTCTCTTTGGACAGCCGTCCTGTCCGTGCACAATTAAATAGTGAATATTTGTTTTATGTATAGATTGCCCACAATCCACATTGTAATGTGGAAACGAAGAAACAGAATGGGTTCGTTGAAGCCTTATAGCTGAAAAAGATCAATAAGGCAACTTAAGTATTCTGCATGTATGCCTATATTGGCTCGTCGGGTGTTAGAGGTCCTATTTCTTTGAAACTGACCATTCTCTTTTCTTTATCGGACGGAAGTTGGCGGTATCTAAAGGGAAATTAACAGCTGCTTTGTAGTAATTCTCTCCTCGTCGTTGTAATTTGAGGTTCTGCTACAAAATGATGTATACTAGGGCCTGGAATGCGAGTCTATAGCGAACATCGCCAGGAGTAATCACTGCCATCTTGCGCGAGGGCGAATTAGCCGCAATGAAAATAGATGGCAAGAGGTCGGGAAATATCATAACGATGTTTTCATTTCATTTCAAGAGATAATCCCTTCAATCAACGTGAGGAATTACTGATCAGTGCTATCATGGGCAACGCAATGTACGAGGTGCATCCCAAGACACGGGCTGACATCGCTAGAGAAAGAGAGAAAAAATATATTATGTGAAAGGGTAGGGAGATACATATGGGGGGGGGGGGGGGGTGGAGAGATGGGTATCATAAGGAGTAAGCCATATTGTGTATCAGTGAGTCTGCGAGTGAGATGCGCGTTTAACATGAATGTGTAAACGGTTTGCACGCTTGACTAACTCGGCCGGGTGCAGGTTGTGGTCTAATAAGTCTAAGAATCTTTCAAAGCAACTGCATTGAATTTTCACCCTATCCCGACATTCACTGCCACTTGCTGATCTTCCTGATAACCATGATTTGGTTGCTAATCCTACTTATTTGAAGGGATATTTCCCATAGGTGAATGCTGTATCGTGCATGTTCACTGCCGAAGAATTATCAAAACAATGACACTACAACAGGAAACAAACAAACAAACGAACAAACTTATTTCATTTTCGCATTAACGAACCTTCGGAACAACGAACCCTAGTTTATTTTCGGATTAATGAACCTTCGGAATAACGAACCTTATTTCATTTTCGGGTACGAACCTTTGGAACAACGAGCCTTCGAAATAACGGCACAAATGTTCCGATTAACGAACCCTCTTTCATTTTCGGATTACCGAGCATCTAAGCGTGGGGAATTTGTACGTTTTGCAATAACAAACCTCATTTCAATTTCGGATTAACGAATCTTCAGAAAAACGAACCTTATTTCATTTTTGGATTAACAAACCTTAAGAACAACGAACCTATGGAATAACGCCACATAATTATGTTCGGATAAACCAGTCCTCTCTCATTTTCAGGTTAACGGACCTCTAAGAATAAGGACTCTGTGTGCTTCAGAATAACAAACCTTCTTAATGACGAGCATTATTTCATTTTTTTTTAAAGATTTGAGAATAACCAACATCAACCCGTCGGACAACGCCATCAGGAATATCGGTACTGTATATCTGAAACACACACACACACACACACACACACACACACACACACACACACACACACACACACACACACACACACACACACACACACAAAATGTTTTGCTCCAATTCCGCCTGAGAGAGAAATCATTCTTCTCTGCAACTCGTAACAAATTAACTCATGATTATCCAAGATTCAAGGACAAATTATATCAATATGAAATAAAAACTGCCTACCGGTATCTCGCAAAATGAGCCCGGGTCTATTCCCATGAGAGTTTGCTAGGAAAGCAGCAGACTAAACGGAGATGACGCACGCATCATACCGTATACGGACTTTCCAACTTAATGGTCATTGGTGGGGGTAGTATTGGAAGTCATGAAAGTTTGGAAAAGAAAATGGAATGAAAGTGGAACCTTTAATATTGGTAGCTGTCATTACATTGCCATGGCTTCATGTGTCATAAAAACCCAAGGACAATGTCGTTTGAGGATTTGCACCATCATATCGCATCGCTGGTACATTCAACTTCATTCGGAAGTTCTTCAAATAGGCCTGTTTTAATCGGACATTCGTATTTTTGTTATCAATTTCGTAGTTGTAGCTCTGGTTTTGGAGTGGTGTTATAAATTATAGGCCTACCCATGGAAGTACGAACTGCTTTCATGCATTCATCAGGAGAATACAGAATACTTTGCTTTGCCGTCTCATTAACTCGAGTGAATGTACCAGCGATTAACACATTTCGGAAGGCGGAAAGGGTGGAGTACAAATGGCCTCGTCACAATACCTGCATCTGTACCCGGGGACTGGATGTGTGGAGTGCACCGTGCACGCTGTTGATACCGAGTGTTGAGATGGGATTCACACATTTTACTATTTGCCCCCCCCCCCCCCCCCAAAAAAAAAAAAAATAGAAACCACTAAGACTCTACATGAAATATTAAAGAGCCTATAATTCTAAGAGGAATTAAAGTTTACTTGATGAAAATCGGTTTTAAAATGGCTAAGATATCCAGAATATCCAGAAACAAAGATATCCTGATGAATAGTGGGATCCACCTTTTATTCCGACCACTTTGTTAAACTTTGTTTGCTTTTTCAATATCTCAGCCATTTCAAAAAAAAATAATTTCAAAAAATAAAATTCATCCAATAAACTTTAATTCCTCTTAGAATTGTAATGCCCAGAGACAGGGCGAATAGACCAATATGAAAGCTAATGTTTATTAGACATCCCACACTCTGACGCATTTTCCTTAGGAACAAAAATGCAACATATAACAACGGAACAACACTAAAAGTAATGTACACAAAAAGACGGGAACCCTTCCAACTGAACTTGTTCTTGTGGTGGCGGTCTCCTGTATTGATTTCTTCCTCGTTGATATCAAGTTATAGAGTGTTTATGTCACTCTATCAATCTGTTATTACATCCAACCAGAGTGACAATCACATTAATTCCATGCAATGTCGCCACTCTCAGTAATATTGTGCTATGTTGTTAGAAATAGAGTCGTTATAGGCCTACTGAATTGGCAGTTTCTATATTATGTTATTTATCTTTTTCTTCTTTTATTGCCCATGCCTTGTATCGATCCATTTGTTACCGTACCTAGAGAAGAAAGAAAGAGATAAAGAAATCAAACCAAACCAAACCAAACCAAGGCTTGTCCCAAAGATATGCACTGCACCTTTGCAAACAACGTTTTAATTGGCATGGCATTTTCTGATCATGAGAGAGAGAGAGAGAGGGGGGGGCGGAGAGTTCATGAGAGAAGGGTCTTCCCAGGTAAATATGGGTCGTTAAAGAGGTCAAGCGTTTCGAACACAGCCAACTAAAATAGTTTATTCGAGAAGACATATCGCAACACTAACGGCAAGACATGACGTGGAAAAAAAAAGACAGAAAGAAAAGTCACGTACTTATGTTTTTCTTTGAGACTTTGACCAAATTTAGACTTTCCGAGTATATTCATTTGACGGACTCAAAATAATAATCATCATTAAAAAAAAAAAATCCTCATGTCATCCATGTATGAAGACGTGTGGTCACGGTGCAGTATGAAATGCGACAGCTATCATTTACAATGATTTATCATTCCGAATGACTGCGGCGATTAAGCCAAGGACTATCAATTTTCTTTTCTCGATATAAATGGCGATCACGAGGAGCAGAAAATGGCTTCTGGCCCTTCCGATGCTGATGTCTAGTTTTCGAGCACCAAGTGATAACTGGGCCGTGAAAGCTTCCTTTGTAGGGCTAATTTCATTCACCATTCGCGCTCTAATTGCGGGCACAAAAATAACTGTTTAGCCCTGATCGCCTGCCGCCAAAATAACCCGCCCATTGTACCGCGAACCCACAGCCAATCAAGCAACAGCTTGACGGCTCATTTCATGTTCTTCCGTACAAATGATTGTACAAGGAAATAATAGGAACATGAAAATATTGTTTTATTGCATGGTCTATAAATCAACCAACAGTAGTTAAGTACCATTCTTGCCAAATGTTGGCGAATTGGGTCTTTTGTGATTTGGGAAGAATAGAACATTTTCTTGTATATTATACATATTTATCTCTTTTTTCGATAAAGATAAGAGTTCGTGTTCGGTTTTCTGAAAAAAAAAAAGATTAATGGAATATGTCGAGAATGGACGATGTTGGGAATTAGGCTAACGTTGTTCTTTTTAGTATTATTGCTGTTCTTATTATTCTCACTGTTGTTATCGCTCTTTTTTGGGAAGGAGTTATTTTACGACATTGTGAACTAGATTAATGCTTTGTCCGAGGCATGGATCGGGGTAGGAATCTCTCGTGCGTGCCGAGACAGCGTGATGAATGTTATGAAAATGGTAGCATGTCGTTTTGGAGGGGCTTTCAAATGATGGATGGACTGATTAACAATATTCCACGCTTCAATGAGCATTGCACATGGACAGCGAACGCACCCAGCGTTCTTCAGATGGCAATTTTAAATTTGATTTGTATGTAATTTCAGTTTCGCTTTGTTCTGTTTTATGTGGTTATTAGTGATGTGAATTTGTATGAATTTTCTATGTGCAGATAGATTCTTTGACAAATGTATATTTATTATAGTAGAGAGAGAGAGAGAAAGAAAAAAAAGAACATGGTAATAATATGTATTCAGGCTATATACGTAATTTTATCATACTGTTAGATACACAATTTTTGTTGGCTTTTGATTCATCTATTTGTTAAATATTAATCATATAATTAGTTCGAAAAATATACAACGTCAGTGAGAAGTTACCATTGCTATGATAAAAATAGCTTGGTTGTTTTGCTTCCTGCTTGACTATCAATCTCTCTTTCTCTCTAATTCCTCTCTCTCTCTCTCTCCCACTCTCTCTCTCTCTATCTATCTCTCTCTCTCTCTCTCTCTCTCCAATATATACATTTTATTATCCTACAAGCATTGCTTTTTAGCATTCTCCTCATTACCAGCATTTCCTTATATATTAAGTATTTTGCAAACTCATAAATTTTGTTTCTTTACATTAATTTCAATGTGATTTATGCATTAAACTTCTGTTTTAAAAAAAAAGCGTTTCTGTTGGAAATGGGAAAATGAATGATGATTAGAATGTGTGTGTGTGTGTGTGTGTGTGTGTGTGTGTGTGTGTGTTGTCATCCTCCTCATAAACTTGCTCACGATACTGCAATTATTATCTCACTTCTATAACTCCATGGTAAATCGCTTGTATTAATTTTGCTACATCCGCTTTTAAATTGATGATATAGTTTTGGTAGAGATGGGGCTTCAGGTTTCTTTTTTCTTTTGTAAGGTAGTGAGAAACCTCTCATTAAAATATGAAAAAGTTTACAATTTTAAGATAAATTCAAAATTTATTTGATGAAAATCGATTTTGAATTGGCTGAAATATACAAAACAAACCGATCCTAATTGCTAATAAAAGGTGGAACCCACCGTTTATTAGGATCTTTTTGTTTAACTTTGTTTTTGGATATCTCAGTCATTTCAAAACAAACTTTCATTAAATACACTTTGAATTCCTATCAAAATTTCATGCTCTTTAATTCCTATGGTTGGTTTCTAATCATCTCGCAGAAAATTAATTGAATCTCCGTCTCAACCAAAACTATGCCATCTCTTTAAAGAATGGTTATGTGTTTAGGATAAAAATAAAATGAAAAATCCCAGGTTCTCACATGAAGTTAAACGGGAACTTGTCAAAATAATTGTGACAGTTATTGAGAAATGATGATTCTATGGGCTTAGGTAGGGAACTGTATCAATCTTTTTGCCCTGCTCCAGAAAATGAAATACCTTGCCCAACATTTAAGACTTTATTCTCAAAGTTTTCTTCTGTATTATTGTGGGTTTTTTTTTTTTTATTCATTTGCATTCATTTTGTATTCATTTGTAAACATATACGTATTTTATCATAGGTCATGCCTTCCCGACACTCAGCAAAAGAAATAGATTATTTGAGCTTTACATGATCCCACTAATCATGGAGCGTTATACGACTTTTTGATAGTGTACAAAGTGCGGGACCTTCAAGGGATTCCTACGTATCCTCTTTGTGGACAGGTTATGGGGGTGGGGTGGATCAGGGAGGTGAGAGTCTCTCCTCCCTGGGTGGATCATGGACTCTGCTGCTGCTGCTGCTGCTGTGGGGAAAACCCCTTCGGAAACCATCTCAGAGTAATAACGGGTATCATTTTGTTTGACAAGAATATCCGGAATCGGTCAGAAGATTATCTCCGTGTATGCTCATGCAAGTCACTGTCTTAATATCCTTTTATACTCTCCCACCCTACTTCTCGCCCCCCCCCCCCCACCCCCAGTCATGGAATGTGACTCGGTATGATAATGATGTCTAAAATGACGCTAAAGGTTGTCGCAGTGGTGGTCATCTTATTATCAACATTAGTTGGCTGATACTTTAAAAATGAATCCTTTATGATAGGGACGTGATGATGATGATAGTAACAATTGAATCGATATTAAAACTGATGATTGTAATGCTAATGATAACAATGATAAAGATAATGATAGTAATAGTAATAGTAATTAGAATAATAAGTAATGATAATATTAAAATTAAAATCATAACAACATCTTCTACCTTCTGCTGGTAGGTACACCGTAACTGCCCATTTGTCGTTGTTGTTGCTGTCCTTGTTGTCACCTCTCTTGATAGCATCTTGGTCAAGCGACATCTTGTCTTAGGGACGCAAGAACCGGGACTCAAACTTCTGTTCAATCTCTTGAGTACAAGCTCATTTCTCACCCGCTCACGGTGATCCCACTATTAAAATCGACCTGTTTCCCCACATTTACTTCCCTCTTGATGACAATTTTGAAAGATTAGATCTTCGATAATCACCGTTTTCTCGAGTTATACTTAAAAATGATGGAAAAGATGGAAAACTTAATTTTGAAAATAAAATGAAGAGAATTTCAGCTCGTTATGAAAATTAATAAACACACATAATTATATGTGACATATAAATACATATCTAATATAATTGTTTTACATTATACATATAATAACATTATTCTCTTAAAGTCTAAACATTTTTTTTTTGCCATGTATCTGATTTGGTGAAGATTTTTAGCAATATGCTGTCAAAGATGTACAGATATGTGATGCTGGGCATACTGTCCCTTTAAGTACCTTCAAATAGCTTGGGAGCGATCGAGCCCGCCATCTAATTTACGTTACGGCGGTCTCCAGGTGAGAACGGAATGTTGGGATGGTTGTTTTTGCACGCGGGATTTATTTTTGCTTTTTGCCCTCTTCTAAATCTCAAACGTGTGTCCAGTTCAGTCCAAGGCTGCTGTGTAGCAAACAAGCTCTTTTGTTTCCCCAAACATTAATTTGGCATGGATAACAGACACCGGAGGAGGGCGGGGTGCTGGAACTGAGGTGGAAAGAATGTAAGAATGTAATACTCTGCTTATCAGAAACACAGGAGTGTTCATACAAGTAAATCATTAATATTGTTACAGGGCAGCAGTTGAATGGGTTTCATCAACAGGACAGCAACACTAAACGTCGAGTTGACTTCGTGGAAGTGATGGGCCCTACTGCAGGGTCCATGGTTTAATCAGGGAGGTGACGTGGTTCAACCCAGGAGGTACTGCTAGTACTATTATTATCATCATATTGAGTATAGTAGTACTTGGTTCAACCTATCACTCCTAGCCGTCGACAATGACTTATAAGTCACGTGTTTTCGCGAGTTCTGTACATCATGCTATTGGGTCTACTAGTATTCAGTGCTTGTGTACATCATTTCGCTTATAATGGTTCGTTGTTTTTCTTCTCATGTGTACTATGACATCTGTGGGGCCGGCATTTCAAAACTTGTTCCTGTCACTTTCCCATTGCATCAAGTATCATGTCTTCTTCAATACTTAGCCACAAAATCCACTGAAAGTATTTGCACTTGTCTATCGAAGCGCTCATTTGTCACTCTTGGACTTTATGCTTGTAAAATTTATTTTACTTTTGCATCAGCGCACAATTTTGTTATTCAATCAAAATGTGTCATTTCTTGTAGATTTACTTGATAGTATCAAATCACCCACCCTCCAGAGCTCGTATTTTCTGGTCATTCTTCTTTTTGGTTCATTGTGTAGATTCATTTTCTAACAAGACAACTCTGATTAAAAAATCTGATTTCATCATCCGCTGCGCCCTACATATTGTAATGAATGCCTTTTATGGTGATTGAACGGGAGAGGGAATGCCCATCACCATTGGGTTCATGAACCGTAGCAACAGTTTACTTGTAATCGAATTTTGGTTTCAACGATTGACTTCTTTGGTTCAAATTTTATAGCATTTTCGTCGAGTCTGACTAAAAAGACTAAAACTTTCACCTTGCGCACCGAGCCGGGCTTAAATCACAATTAAGACACATTCACGACCTTTGGCTTTAATCGTTTACACCTCCGCTGTTTACCCACCTGAGTATATCACTGGCCCTGACACGTCGCTTGAAGGAAAAGTCATGAAATTTATCAATTCTCCCCCGCCGATTTAGATCTTAACTTCTGCCATGAACAAGTTTAACGTTGCCCCCATGATAACGAAAATCAGAAAGGGGTCTTTTTTTCTGTTTTAACTACCTGAACAATGGCTGTGTAAACACTGCAAGGCAGTATCAACTTTCACTTACTGAACAGAGGTGCGAAGTCATAAACGTCGGAATGTGTGTATCGATCAATAGAGGGCGACATTTAACATTCGTGTATAGGGTGGGTTTTAATCCCTCTGAAACGGCCCAAAAGATTATTGCACGTTATGAGTCATCATTACCGGACATTTTACTTGGAATGTTCTACATACACCTGAAAATTACTACTTGAAATTGTATCTCGTGAAATGAACACTAACTTTTCCGATATTCACGAATCTAGACCCTGTATTAAACATTGTTTTGATAATCTCGTAATTTTTGTCTGTTGTTGTTCATGAGTTTGCACATTATTAAACTTGATTTTACCGATGAAAACCTGCCTGTTCGCATAGTGTCGATCATTGCTTTTTGGTCTTCAGAGAGTCGAAAGCGTAGCTTCTGTACCGCCACAGAAGTTGACATCACGTCAACTTTTTACTTTCTACCTTATCTCGTGGTCACGGTCCACATAATCATGATTATGCGCAACTCCACTGAGAATATCATCTATTATGGTTTATGTTGACAATCCGTTCCAGCCAATCTATCTGGCTGACACGACTGATGCTGCTGGCTGAAAAGCTGTTGTTGTTGATGTTGATTACATTATTCATACAGTATATATATATATATATATATATATATCCATGTTGATAAGGTAGTCCACGTGTTGGCAAGATAAAAAGATAAGTAACAGAGCTGCAACAAAGTTCATGCTGTATTCACCAACGGTTTATTTCTTCACACAAATTTTCGGGCGTCTCGCCGCCCTTTCTCAAGTGTTGATACAACACTGTTGTATCAACACTTGAGAAAGGGCGGCGAGACGCCCGAAAATTTGTGTGAAGAAATAAACCGTTGGTGAATACAGCATGAACTTTGTTGCAGCTCTGTTACTTATATATATATATATATATATATATATAACACACACATATATATATATATATATATATATATATATATTATATATATTATAAAAAGATAAGTAACAAAGCTGCAACAAAGTTCATGCTGTATTCACCAACGGTTTATTTCTTCACACAAATTTTCGGGCGTCTCGCCGCCCTTTCTCAAGTGTTGATACTGAGAGAACAATAACAAAATTAAGCCATAACAATATATTGCAACCGTGTTACCAAGGATGCGCGCTTTAACGCATCCATGCTAGGCATCCTAACACCCAGCGCGCATCCTGGCAACAGTACAATGTTACGTCATAATGAAATTACAATGAGTATAAAGCATACATGAAAAAACTTGGCACGACTGATACAGAAGTAATTCCTCTGAATACGCAGCTGCGGTGGTAATGTAAAAGCAGTGCATTATTTCTTTCAAAATTCAACATACACATAAATTAACTTTAATTCTAGTGTATAGATAATCTTTACATAATCTGAAATTATCATGATCAATATAAACATTCGATTTTTTAAAATCAAACTGAATCGTCACACTGATGGTTATGCAAAATATGTGCAAGCAGTTTACCATTCCTTTCAAACTTCAGCATACACATACATTAACTTCCAAATTCTGGTGAGTAGATAGTCTTTAAATAATCTGAGACTAGCATTATATCACCCAAGCAATATAATGATAAGATCTATTGCAGCGGGGTAAACGGGAGAACATACAACAATAAGCGGCGCACCTACTTGTAAAAAGTGTAGTTCGTGAGCCATGATAGATCTATGTTCATGCCCTGTCCCTGGAAGCTTCGTGTGCGGATGATTGTTTTTAGTTCTTTCACGTGTCTTTCTTCAAATGCTTCCATGTCCTTGTATAAAATGCAACATTGCAGATCTGTTAGTGTGTGATTTGTTTTGTTGAAGTGTTGTGCGACTGGATGTTGTGTTTGACTTCTAATGATTGTGCTTTTGTGATTGTTGAAACGTTGTCTAAAATTTGTTGTTTCTCCGATGTAGACAGCCAGGGGACATTGCTTGCATGTAAGGCTGTATACTACATTCTTGCTGTTGCAGTCCCCTGACGTCGGATGGAGGGTGTGGCCGGAGCCAAGTGTGATATCTGTATCTGTGATTAGGTGAGCGCATATTTGACATCGTTTGTTTCCACATTTATGATTTCCAGTAGGATTGATTGTTCTGTTGACTCGAGATCGTGTAAGTAAACTCTTCAGGTTGCGTGGCTGTCGTTGTGCATGTAAGGGACGTGCTGTTAACTCGGGAGCTACCGATTGGACTTGTTTGAGAGTAGGCCATTCTTTCCTCACTTCCTTCATGAACTGTTGTGATGTGGGATGATATGTTGTTACAAAGACTTTGCGTGTGTGTGAGTCTTTGGGTTTCAGATTATCATGATGTAGTAAGGATGAGCGTCTTTTTGCTATCGCGCGGTCCCTACCTGCTTGCACAATGTCTAACGGGTACCCCGCTGCAACGAATTTTTGCCCCAGCTTCAAAGACGCATCCAGAAATTCCTTGTGATCAGAAATGATTCGTCTGTAGCGGAGCATTTGACTGTACACAATTGACCTCTTAATATGATTAGGATGGAAGCTGTTGTACTTAAGATACGTCTGTCTGTCTGTAGGTTTGTGGTAAACAGACGTGTTCAGCTTCCCTCCTTCTTTGCGGATAGTCACATCAAGAAAGTGTACTTCTGACCTAGAGCTGTCCATAGTAAATTTGATGTCGGGATGAACCATGTTGAGCTTGGAGTGGAACTCCGACAGCTGTTCGTCAGAATGGGGCCAAATGAGAAAAATGTCGTCAATGTAGCGGACGAACATGCTAGGTTTTAGAGTTTCTTTCGAGAGGAATTCTTCCTCGAGTACGGCCATAAAAATACTGGCATACGCTGGCGCAAATTTAGTACCCATGGCAGTACCCTGAGTTTGTAGAAAGCATTCATCATCAAATGTGAAGTAATTATGTTTCAAGATGAACTGGGCAAGACGACAAATGTCTTCTATGGGCATGTCAGAAGAAGGGTCGTGTTTGGTCAAAAATCTACGCAATGCATTAACCCCATCGGAGTGAGGAATGTTCGTGTACAGACTGACGACATCCAAAGTGACTAGAGTGCAATTTGGAGGAAGCTGAATGTTGTCGAGTCTATTAAGAAAATCATTGGTATCTTTTACATAGCTCTCGACGTTATGTAAGACCCCTTGTAGATACTTGTCAATGAAAGCTGACATCGGTTCAGTAAGTGAACCTACACTGGAAACAATTGGCCGTCCAGGCGGAATGATCTTATGTTCTCTCGATAACTCAGTAATTTCGGAAGTTTCCAAATCTTCAGCATTTTTGTCAGTGGCATTTGCTACCATCGTCGGAAGTTTATGGATCTTAGGTAATGTGTAAAATCTACTAGTTACCGGCTTACTTGGTACAAGTTGTTTCGCTTCTCTCTTATCGATGTGTTTCAGGTTATTACAAAGAGTCTCAGCTTCCTTCGTGAACAAGCTCGTAGGGTCACTGTCAAGCTTCTTGTAGAATCTAGTGTCGGACAGTTGTCTTTCCGCCTCGGTGATGTAGTCCGCTGTATCCTGGATGGTGACGGCTCCCCCTTTGTCAGCAGGCTTAATCGTGATGTCAGCGTTGTCACGCAGGGATCGGATGGCGTCTTGCTGCTTCCGTGATATGTTCGATGAGGGTTCCCGTTCAGTCTCCTTCAGCAGCTTGTCGAGGTGTCTCTCCACATTGCTCACAAACGAGTCGATGAAGGGGTTTCTTCCGCTGGGGACAGCAGGGCGTCGCTTTTGATAGACTAGTTTCCTCGTCGGCCTAGGAAGTGAGGAAAGAATGGCCTACTCTCAAACAAGTCCAATCGGTAGCTCCCGAGTTAACAGCACGTCCCTTACATGCACAACGACAGCCACGCAACCTGAAGAGTTTACTTACACGATCTCGAGTCAACAGAACAATCAATCCTACTGGAAATCATAAATGTGGAAACAAACGATGTCAAATATGCGCTCACCTAATCACAGATACAGATATCACACTTGGCTCCGGCCACACCCTCCATCCGACGTCAGGGGACTGCAACAGCAAGAATGTAGTATACAGCCTTACATGCAAGCAATGTCCCCTGGCTGTCTACATCGGAGAAACAACAAATTTTAGACAACGTTTCAACAATCACAAAAGCACAATCATTAGAAGTCAAACACAACATCCAGTCGCACAACACTTCAACAAAACAAATCACACACTAACAGATCTGCAATGTTGCATTTTATACAAGGACATGGAAGCATTTGAAGAAAGACACGTGAAAGAACTAAAAACAATCATCCGCACACGAAGCTTCCAGGGACAGGGCATGAACATAGATCTATCATGGCTCACGAACTACACTTTTTACAAGTAGGTGCGCCGCTTATTGTTGTATGTTCTCCCGTTTACCCCGCTGCAATAGATCTTATCATTATATTGCTTGGGTGATATAATGCTGACGTTCCTTTTAACCATTTCTTGGAACCAGTCTTTTTTCCACTCCGAGACGTATTGTGACGTATCTATTTAATCAAAGAAGAAAAATATGATTTTTCACGTATTTCATATTCATGCTATAGTCTCAGATTATTTAAAGACTATCTACTCACCAGAATTTGGAAGTTAATGTATGTGTATGCTGAAGTTTGAAAGGAATGGTAAACTGCTTGCACATATTTTGCATAACCATCAGTGTGACGATTCAGTTTGATTTTAAAAAATCGAATGTTTATATTGATCATGATAATTTCAGATTATGTAAAGATTATCTATACACTAGAATTAAAGTTAATTTATGTGTATGTTGAATTTTGAAAGAAATAATGCACTGCTTTTACATTACCACCGCAGCTGCGTATTCAGAGGAATTACTTCTGTATCAGTCGTGCCAAGTTTTTTCATGTATGCTTTATACTCATTGTAATTTCATTATGACGTAACATTGTACTGTTGCCAGGATGCGCGCTGGGTGTTAGGATGCCTAGCATGGATGCGTTAAAGCGCGCATCCTTGGTAACACGGTTGCAATATATTGTTATGGCTTAATTTTGTTATTGTTCTCTCAGTATCAACACTTGAGAAAGGGCGGCGAGACGCCCGAAAATTTGTGTGAAGAAATAAACCGTTGGTGAATACAGCATGAACTTTGTTGCAGCTTTGTTACTTATCTTTTTATCTTGCCAACACGTGGACTACCTTATCAACACTTATATATATTATATATATATATATATATATACATATATATATATATATATATATACATATATATATATATATATATATATACATATATATATATATATATATACATATATATATATATATATATATATATATATATATATGAAGAGGTTTGTTTGCAAAAACCGATAAGTCCATATTTGCCAAATGGAGATATTTGCGATTAAAGGTCAAGAAATGTAAAGAGAATAATAAGAATTTTTTTGCTTCTTTTGACCATAACTTTAAAAATATACCTTTATATGTAGTGACCAATATATCATTTAAAAGGTATTAGTTTGTACTTTATGACAGAGACCATACTGTGAAATCTTCAAAAATGGATTTATCGGTTTTTGCGAACAAACTCTTCATATATATAAAAAATGAAAAAATATAAAACTTGCAAAAACACGAAAAATGAAATGACAAACTGACAATTGCTATCGCCATTGCTACTGAATTCAAAGTAACGATCACAATATGCTGAGGATGTACATCGGAAGAGCCTTATTGAAGGATGACATATGGCAACGTGATTTGTTTTCTTAAACTTGAACGGTTTTTAGTCACTAACTCACAGTCTCCCCACACCCTTTCACCGTCAAGTATCCCCAATGTCGAGGCAATCTAGAGCCATTGGTGCCGGTCCATTACTGGATATATAGCTAAACTGTTTTGAGAGGTCCATTTTCACCTGAATTTGGTGGGAGTTGTCAGAGTGCAGCGACGCGGCGAATCTCAAGAGCACCTCGTGTCGGAGACCCCGGTCGCAGCCCAGCCCGAACCAGTCACTCGATGGCGGAGTATGATTTCATGGCGCTCCACCGAGAGTCGAGTTTCCCCCAAGCCATTTCGGCTCGTCCATCAGCGCCACGGCATCGTCTTTAGCCCCGATTCGGGCGGGCAGGAAAATTAGGCCACGCCGGTCTCCGCTTTCAAACAAAGCAGTTTGTTTAGTAAGCAAGGGAAGAAGTGTCCATTTGAAGTCTCTATTTTAGTCTCGCTCTCAAAGACCTGAGCTATCATATCAATAAATGACTACACGACAGAAAGGGAATAATGTCTTCCGATGAGAATGGACAGTAAATGATGTCATATCTATTCATGAAGGGAGATTTGTCTAATCGCCATTGGTTTCTCAAGTTCTTATACTCCCCCCAAAAAAACTGTACACTTTTGCCTGTAAAATGAATACGATCCCTCTTTCGTGCTCTTGTCAGGTTCGAACCCGTACGTGTGCAACCTCACGTTTCTGAGACGACGCCTCTAACCACTCGGCCATGTACGTCTCGACATCTCTTATGATCTGTTTTCAGTATCAGCAGCATAAAATCCTGGCAATCTATTGCATCCATAATGTCCAAGGTATGTAAAAGAATACCTGGATTTCGACAGACGAAATAGATAAGAATAATAAAGTGATCGCTCATTATTTTCATCTTATAATTTCATTATCGTTATCATTTGATAGTTTCATCTTATCAAATATTCTGATATTCCTCGTATTAGTTAGACATTTAAAGTAGGCCTACATTACAAATAATTTGTGTATAAGCCTACATGAATGCTCAACTTGGCTTCTGCCATGACCAATGCTTTGGATTCATTTTTACGTTTTAATTATTATAAGAATGATTGAGCAAAATGAAATAACCAAAGACATTTATCATTATTAAGCATGTCATGTTGTGCATTTACATGTTGCAATTACAAGACACACGTGCAACACATTATTGACCCGGTTGCGATCTTTTGACTCTTTAAACAGCATAAATCTTGAGATTTCTCGGACAAACAGCAGAACGACTGCATAACTACTCCAGAGCACTCGAGAGCTACTCAGTGTGTAGACATTACCGACGCCCGGATGAATGAGCACTTTGTGAGTGAAAAGCATAATTATTTTCTTCTGCGTGTTTTTTAAAGCCACCGTAGATGGTGCAGTTCGCTTTACGACAGTGGTCAGCTTCAGCGAATGTTGTTGAGTGTTGAAGTGGAGTGCACTTAAAAAAAAAGAAGGAATTGGTATTTTCCTCGACTCCGTCCCTCCCCCTTCCTCTCGCCCTCTATCCCTCCCTCTCTCCCCCTCTTTCTCTTTCTCTTTCTGTTAAGATCACGTGGTAAATAGCGTCTTACGCTTTTAAATTATAGCAAGAAGTTGCAATTTGTTTATAATTACTTTGTCTGTACCTCCGGTCACGCCGGAACGTCAGGCCGCTACGTCACAATTCGAAATGAGTTGGAGACTCTTTACTAAATCTTTTCAAATTTTCTTGAGCTGTGCATAGATTCTTGTTGTGACTGACGCATGATTCTAGATGAAGTTTGTATTTAATGATTGTTTTTCTTCATCAATATTATCATCATCATTATCATCGTTATGTTCATCATCATAATCGTCATTATCATCATGATCAAAACAATTTCTATCATTGCCATAGATGGTTTAAAAAAAAGATCGATGTATTTTTGCACCACGAGGTCCATGCAGCGTGATTTCCGCCGATTTCCGCACTGCACTTGAAATTGATGTGCGAACTCATTTTGAGCTCGGGTACGGGTGAGTGAGTATAATAGGGTCTCTGATGAGAGACAACACGCGCAGCCAAGAGCCCGTGGAAAATGATTGCTAAGGCTCACTATGTACTCTGCTGCCTTCTCCAGAAGCGACAGTCTGTCATCGCGACACACAAAACGGCCTCTTCCTGTTATACTAGCGGCATGCTTTCTTCTCCCGTCCTCGATCGTCGGCTGCAATTCTTCGACAACGTCCCCCCTTCAGAACGACAGAAGTAGCGAGCCACCCACGAATCGTAACCAGATACTTAAAAGGCTGGAAAAAGAAAACGCTATGATAATTTGAGTTTAGCCTTCTCCCCTTCTGTCTGTTTCCTTTCTCTATAATATCGTTATGCTTTGCTGATATTGGTTGATACGCCACCAGTTTACCTCGCGGGCTACTGCGCTTGACTGTGACTGTGCAATTTTCCCGCTACTGTTATCGAAGCGCTTTTGGTTAATGAGGACGAAGTTAGACTTTATCACCAGCACGGCAGCAAATCACATCATGCAAAGAGAAAAGTATTGCACAGGTACTCATGCTCCGTCATTGCACGTGTCAGGTTCCCCCCCCCCCCTTCACTAATTCTCTCTTTTTTTTCCCCCAATCGACCGAAGGCAATGGATACGGAGGTGTTGTATTTTAGAAGTATGCTGCATGATAACAAAATGATCAATTCTAGATCACATGAAAAGAAAGTTTATTCTGGTCGCCTCACGGGGAGTTGTTTTCACCACAACGTTTTCATGTGACATTTTATGGAAACTTTGAAAATGACTCCGGTAGCGAGTCATCCATTCGGCTGGATCGAGTGATTTTTGGTTTGGTTCAGCCTTTCGCCTCTTCACATACTCGTCATTTTTTTCTTGTCATCGATCCCCCGTGTCAGCTGTTTTATCAATGTCACTACATTGTTTTCTGTCTCTGTCATGGGACACTTTCTCCCCTGCCACATTTCACCGAAAACGCAAGTATGGGGAATGTGTTGAAAAGAGCAAAAATGGTGAGAGTGACGGCTGCAAATTTGCAGGATCATTTTGTCGATCTCCCCATACAATGAACGAACAGTATGTGCAATGAAGAAATACTTTCACTTTCGAACCTCTTATTATTAGCGCTGATATCATTGTGATTTCTACAATTGGTAAACAATAGAACACACTACTTTTTAATGATAATGATAATAATAAATTATAATAATGATATCATTAATGATGATGACAATGATACTGATAATAATCATGATAATCCATAATGATAATGATAATTATAATGATACCTTTATCATCATTACATTTATTGTCATTATCCCCACTTTTACCATTGATAATAGTTTTCATCTACTGTTGAGCCGGCTGCGTTTCAGATTTTAACATTTGAGATCAAAGTGTTCGACTCAAAAGCAAAAGAACATAAAGATTTCAGAGAAAACTTTCACTTGATGGCATTTCTCATGGAACAAAAAAAAAGTCACACGACAAAACTAGATTAAAACGAACTAAAACAAATAGGCACCGGAAACAAGTTAAAAAGAAAAGTGAAAACGCTCTCGGGTTAAAAAAAAAAGAGAAAAAGAAAAGAAAAACTCCCTCGTTTCAAGAACTTTTTTTGCCAAAGATTTCTTGAGTTTATTTCCCTACTCGATCATCATCGTTGGTTGGACAGAATTTCCTATAAATTTAACACACCACACAGTATTAGATGGTAGCAGCTCGTCAATTGTCATTTTCCTGACACGTTCAGGTTGAATTCAGGTCGTTCCTGTAGCTGCATTGTTGTTGGTGATGAAAGAACCGTAATGATGTGGAATAATAGATCGAACTCATCTTTCTCGACATACACCGGTGACAAGATCGGAAGTTATCTGGGGTTAAAGCCCTGCGATCATTTCTCAGTGACATATCATGTCGCAGTGTATAAGCAGAGTTCCTTGGCCTTTCTCAGTCAGACAAAGCGAACAATTAGCGTACCTGGTTCCAATTTTCCAATTTGACAACAATTTTCTGAGCTGGCAAGTGCTTGCAATATCTTGCCAGCTGGAAACCGCGAACCCGTGTCACTTCATTGAGCCAGGACGCACACGATCACCGGAGAAAATCCTAAGCAGGTTCGTCTAAAAAACCTTTTTTTTTTGTGACTTTACATGATGAGAGAACAGCTCAAGTCCCATGCGGCCCGTGTGATACAATGCTACATCCTTCCTCCTGCAACGGAGCGAACTCAGCTCCCGCATCTTGGCTCTTGTCGTCTGCCGGAGGTATCGGGTTGTGATCTTGCAAGAGGCGGGAAAATACAATTTGGGATAGCAATGGTTTGAATTAGACAACAAAGGATGCGGGTAATTGATTATTTCTGTTCGACTCACTCGTCACTCCACTGAGTAGGTACAGTAGGGCGCCATTTTGAAGGAGAGGGAAAGTGTGTATGAGAGGGAGAAAGAGAGGAAAGAGGGGGAGAGAAAGGGGAGATTAAAAGTGATTCATTTTGAGAGCTTAAGAATCATGGCTTTCGTACCCTGTTAGGACTTGCTTCGCAGAACTTTTAAAGATGTGCGCAATTTGTTGATGGAATGACCAGACATAGTCTATGGAGGAAGAAGTCAGTAATATAGAGTAAGGAATGAAAATTGATTCAAATCAGGAACTTTCTCTTCCGTCCAGTGTCCATATTCCCATCAGGTCAAGTCCATGCTGTGCCTAGTTGTTGTTTTTATATTTGTTTGTTTGTTTGTGTTTTGTTTGTTTTCCTATAGCCTAATGCTTTACTATTATGGACATGGTGATGGCTTGTAGTTCTGGCTACAAAAGATTTTCGAGATGTAATCAAACAGAAAAGGTGTTTGTGAGTGAGTATTATTTTTATGCTGTAGTGGTTGTTTTGGCTTTAATTGTTTTGGCTTTGATTTTCTTGTTTGTTATTGTTATTATTGTCATTATCCTGAAAGTATATTCTTTTTCAAGTGATCCATGTTTTACAAGCTCGGATCCGCTTTTCAGAAGATCATTGTTTTTTCCGTCACTGTATCTTCTTTTCGTCACCAGTGGAAAGTATGCATTATATTCAACTTTATGATTTCTTACAATTTGTTAACAATAATCATGATTCATTTAATGTTTACTTTGAATTTGCATTAACTTTCGTTGGATGGAAGTAAAGCACAACTGAATTGAATTTATTTGAATTGAGTTGGAAGAAATGAAGTAATATAATCCTTGTCTCTGTTTTTGTTTAAAAAATATCTTTCATTTCGATTCTATCATCTATAACCAATTACAAATTGGGCATACCCTTATTGTGCATTGTGTACGTGACATTTCAAGCATTGTATGAAATGGCATATTACAAAATAAATTATCGGCATTTGACAAATGAGGTACTGCGTTATTGTGTAATATTTATAATTATCGTACATTACAAAGACGTAATACACATTAATTGCATTTAGGACCTACATACTCGTCACGTTGATGAAGTCAATCATTGATAAGACTTAAACAAAGAGCAATGAAATGCATAATCATTACATAATCAATGTCCGTTGGAATTTTTATGTATAAGTTGAATATTGGCGATCTTCCTAGTATAATATTATTTTCCTCAATGTTTTGTTAAAAACAGTGATATCCATACTTACCCTAGAAGACACAGTGAATACTTTTATTTTTCCCCCGTTCGTACAGTTTTTTAAGACGATTACTTCGGCCGACCCTTCTTTCTGAAATGAGTTAAATTCTGTTCGGTTGCAAGCAAGTTCTCTAAGTTCCTTTAAGCAAAATCCTAAAGCCAATTTTCTAAAATCCTACTTCATTTGTTCGGTGATCAATTTGATACTTTACTTAGCATTGATACCCTAAGTTTAATCATGAACATCATACAATACCTTGTACATTCCGTAAACTTTATGATATTCTCGACATATTGTATCTTTGCATGTTTCGTCATTTTTGACATTGATATATTGTACTAAAAGTCTATATCATATCTTTGGAACCTACATCCTACAAGCTTCGCTTATTAGTAGGTTCCTCATATTACACGTCACTTATATGTCCTTATACATTTGTGCAAGTTTGTTTCAAATTGACTGTTGTGTTAAAAACATTTTTTTTTTCTCTGAAATCAAATGGAACATAAAACTTGTATGAAATGTGGAATATGGAACATAAAAAAAAAATAATAATTAACACCTAGAATATGACCCCTCGATCGCTCACCTCGTTAGCATTTCCCACACTCCAGGCACATCACAGCCATACCTCACTCAACAAAGCTGCACACCTTAGAACCTGTTCACCAAACACCGACAACCACACAGTCATGGAAATGTTAGTTATAAACTTGGAGTAAACGATCACCGGGTTATTGTCCCATAAACAGTGGTTCCATCTCCTGCTGTGCAAGGTCAACTTACCTGATTTCATTGCTAATTTGTATTCTTTACTTTATTTCCTTTTTTCCTTTAGTTTTTTTCTTCTTCTTCTAAGAATTCAAATATCATCCATTTTATCAATAATGTTAAATGGTTTATGAGCTGAACTTTTTCCAATATCCCTAATTTGAATACCTAGATAAACGGATTTCAAATCTAAATTTAGAATCTGGTGTAAAACAAAAACTTAACTGCGCAATTCCCCACGATGATTGGGGTGGGGTTTTTTCAATCAAAAAACAAATGTTCATAGGTCTCAACCACACAGTGGCAAAACGTACGTTGATTGTCTCCTGCAAAATCAAAATGAAGTAACTTATCCTTTGTATAGATTAAATCATATAGCATTTTATACTGAAATTCACGTAACTTACAATCAAAAGTAGAAATCCCGGAACTAAGAGAAATCAATTTGATATCTTTCCTCAAGATTAAATTAAATGCCAGTGCTGCTGCTGATGATGATAGTGGTGGTGGTGGTAACAACGTTACGTTACTGTGGCATCTACTAACTAATGCAGATACAAAGTATATACGCACACATGCACCGACACTCTCAAAGAGTTTAAACCTTATCCCGTTTGCAATCGGTAAATAAGCATTAAAGGACAAGTTCACCTTCATAGACATGTGGATTGAGTGAATGCAGCAATATTAGTGGAACACATCAGTGAAAGTTTGGGGAAAATCCAACAATCTGTTCAAAAGTTATTAATTTTTATAAGTGTCTGCGCAATCACTGCTGGATGAGAAGACTACTACAGCGTATGATGTCAGATGCGTACAACGATATAAGGAAAATAAAAAGAGAATTTCACAAAACTTTACTTTTTGGAGAAAGGGCACATTTCTTCAACTTGTTACTGACGTACATTAAGGGTAATATTATTACCCCTGCCTTCAAAAAGAGAGAAGTCAAGTGACCTTTTGTTATGCGAGAAAAGTGAAAATATGTTGAATTTTCTTTATACTTTCTCTATATCGTTGTACACATGTGACATCACAAGCTATGGTAGTCTTCTCATCCAGCCGTGACTGAGCAGAAACTTAAAAAAATCGTAACATTTGAACGGATTGTCCGATTTTCCTCAAACTCTCACTGATGTGTTCTACTAATATTGCTGCATTCACTCAACCCTCACGTCTATGGGGGTGAATTGTCCTTTAAAGACCTTTTACTAAAATGGAGTTACGATGTATATTTATTACTCTTCAAACAAAAAATATCGACTACGAAAGTCGTGGAGACTCGCACACACACACACTCAGATACACACACCATCTCTATGTATATATTTCTTTCTTTGTCTTACTCTCTTCCTCTCTTCTTCTAATAATCCACTAACGACCCTTTCTCAACACACCCGAAATCTATCTTCATCTTCAACCGTGATATCTTCAATCAACACGTCATATCTTCAATCAACACGTCATAACTACACAAGGCCATGATTGATACTACGAAGTGTCGAGCGAGTTGAGAATAGACGAGGGCGCTAACACGCTGAACCTTAGCGACCGAAGACGATTTGATCAGTTAACAAGTTTTTCCATCCCTCTCCCCAACTCTGCATTCTCTTCCACACGAGTCATTAACTCTCGATTTCGGTGGCATTCCGCTGCGGAGCACGTTCCCGTGATAAGACCATGCTCCCTCAAGCAATAAGGCCTCACGCTCCTTTTCCGGGCTCCCATATAAACCTGTGTTAAATGCAGCATATTCCATGAATCATAAAAAATCAATCGAATCATAGAATTTTTTTAGATTGAAGTAGATGAAGGGAAATTTTCTCTGCTTTCAAGCAAACAACATATTTTGGGATGTTGTCCAGCTCTAAAAAAAGTTAAGAGCCTCCATACGAGACTAGTCATCCAGTCACTCTCAAAAATGATAAAAATAGCAAATTACCTCATACATCAATAAAAAATCATCAAAAATACAAAAACCCTGATTCATTCAACTTCTTCATAACCTGCAGAAGCTCCTGTCCTCAAGCAATGTCAAACACTACCAAAAGTGGCAATTTTCCACTTGACTGATTTTTAATGATTTTTTTGGTAAAAAAAAACATTACCTCATCTTTGTACTGCCTTCCCGGTAGGCAATGCGCGAGTTGAATTAGGAGCGTGAGGCCTATAGAGCAGTCAAGTGCTTCCAAACACTTTTTGAACACTTTCATCTTGTAGAGATATTAATTCCGACTACAACGATATAAAACTTTCTACATTTCATGCTTGTTTTCAGCAGAGTGGACCCCATCAAGCTACAATGCACCATGTACTGAAATCCAATCAATGCACCCTTGCTGGCATTATACCTTGGGTTCGGTGAAACTGGATGTAGGGCCCAAATAGACAATAATTCAATGACATTCATTCAGTCCAATTTGAAAGTTTAAATGCTGGATACCCTGAAAACCTCCCAAAATATCAAAATAATTATTCATATTATATCAAGGTAAATATTTAAGTTCAATGAGCAAGAAAGGGAAGTTCAATTTCACTGTTCCATGGAGCATTTGATCCCACCACCAGGCCATAAATATACTATGATGTACTTTTAAAATATATATCACTGTAAAAGTCGATATAAGGTATAGGGATTAGAGTTCAGAGGTTAGAATATGAAGGATAGAATAAGATAGGATGGGAAATGTGGGGGGGGGGGGGTTCCAGGACATGCCTACAGAATGGCCCTACATAAGGGCAACAACAGAGAGCATGAGTACAGGTTTATACATTTTATGTTTTGTGGGGTTAGTGAGATGCTTGACTGCTTGGATCTGGAGTCAGAATGCAAGTGTTCTTTATTCACTGTTCTCCAGTATTATTATTCCAACACATTTACATGGTCACAGCCTTATTGACTCGGCCTGTAAAAAGCCAGCATACCACTGGATCATCACCCGCACTCTTGTCCATCTTAATTTCTAACTGTTTGGAATAATGTTTGCTCCACTCTTCCGCATTCATATCCAAATCTTCTTGCCTGTCGCCATAAAACACCCCCCCCCTCAAAAAAACAACAACAAAGAAAGAAAGAAAGAAAGAAAGAAACAAACAAACAAACAAACACTGTTGCGTGGGTATAAAAACGTTCATGCACAAACCTGCTGGCTCCCTCAGATCCAGGACCAGAATATTGTGTATGACAACCTGCAACACAGATATATTATTCATTAAATGTCAGTAAATGACTATGACACTTTCAAAACTGATAGTCCTGCTACATTTTTCTGAGAGAATGATGCTGAGTTCGTTGTTAGAATGAAATGCAATGGAGTGAATGTGTAGACCATGAGTGGTGAATAAATGGCACATGGCTGGTGCGTGAACATGAATTCGTACAGCAAGGAAACTTCCAACACAAAAAACCACTGTCTGCATGGGACCAAGCATGTCCATCACAGTTTTTACACACATAGCTCTCCATTTTCACAGTAAAAGTGAAAATAATACAGTTACACTGTCACTGGGTGCTAGTTTTGAGGTGTACAAGTAAACTTAAGGATATAGGCCCACAGTTAGGACGAGGGGAAGCCTAGGCAGGGTGAGGGCTAGGGCGTAAGTTACTTGGTCTAACTTTAGACTAGAGTTCTACACTAGCTTAGACTAGGTTAAATTTGAGCCTTGTTCATATTACTAGGCAGCTAGGGTTAAATTTGGGGTTAGAATCTGATTTTGGGCTGAAATCTTACTTTGGGTTGGCATTTAGGGCTATGGTTTGGATTAGGGTTAGGGTTAGGGTTAGGTTAGGGTTAGGGTTTGGGTTAGGGCTAGTTAGGGCTAGTTAGGGTTAGTTAGGGTTAGGGTTAGTTAGGGTTAGGGTTAGGTTAGGGTTAGGGTTAGTACAGGGTTAGGGTTAATAGGGTTTTAGGTTAAATTTGGGGTTAGAATCTGATTTGGGGCTGAAATCTAACTTTGGGTCGGCAATGGATTCAACTTTAGGGCTATGGTTAGAATTGGGTTAGGGTTTGGGTTTGGGTTTGGGTTAGGGTTAGGGTAAGGGTTTTAAAAGCTAATGTTAGGGTTAAATTTGGGGTTAGAATCTGATTTGGGGCTGAAATCTAACTTTGGGTCAACAATGGATTCAACTTTAGTTCTATGGTAAGAGTTGAGGGCAAGGGCTACCTTAGAAATAGGACTACACTTGTTTACTAGTGGTCTGACTTACCCCTTAAAGAATATTTCCGAATTTAAGCTAGCAGGTACCATGGCAGTAACCCCGGGAACCTTCCCGTACACTCTGCACGCCGTTTGCTGGCGAGAACATCGCATTCTAGCAGACGACTCTCATGCCCACTGCCTACCAGTCTCACAGTATAGGCCTCACGCTCCTTTTCCGGGCTCCCATATAAACCTGTGTTAAATGCAGCATATTCCATGAATCATAAAAAATCAATCGAATCATAGAATTTTTTTAGATTGAAGTAGATGAAGGGAAATTTTCTCTGCTTTCAAGCAAACAACATATTTTGGGATGTTGTCCAGCTCTAAAAAAAGTTAAGAGCCTCCATACGAGACTAGTCATCCAGTCACTCTCAAAAATGATAAAAATAGCAAATTACCTCATACATCAATAAAAAATCATCAAAAATACAAAAACCCTGATTCATTCAACTTCTTCATAACCTGCAGAAGCTCCTGTCCTCAAGCAATGTCAAACACTACCAAAAGTGGCAATTTTCCACTTGACTGATTTTTAATGATTTTTTTGGTAAAAAAAAACATTACCTCATCTTTGTACTGCCTTCCCGGTAGGCAATGCGCGAGTTGAATTAGGAGCGTGAGGCCTATAAGAGACTGACGAATGAAAACGGAAGCAATAGCAGACCACGTAGAGGGCGCTCTTTAACGTGACAATCTACGCCAAGGGCCTGTTAGTAGTTGCATCAAACTTTAACTTGAGGAAAACCTTCTGGTAAGAACTGAAAACTCAGGTTAGCAAGATTCTACCATCAACTTTCTAACAGGAAACAGTTCTGACCTGAGTTTTCTCGGTTTAAAAATTGTATGCAATAGGCCCCAAGTGTTTTGAATTACTTTTGATAATTAGAATGAAAACAAGCCACAAAAATCCTGGCTAATACTTTAAATTGGAATCAAGTTAGTATCGGTATTGCCTAGGAGAAGAGATTGTAATGGCTAAAATATCCACCAAAAATATGGCTTTTGCAATATTGTACACGTATAAGCCAATGGGAAATGTGTGAGGCAACGACGTCATCGCTTCATCTAATCCGGATTAAGTCTTGGTCAGGACAGATACTTTTTTTCTTTCATTGGGGGTTTAAAACATGGTAAATGTTTGAATGTCAGAACTCTCTATTCTATATCCGATCTAAACGAAATGTCTGTCTTCCTGTTTGAAGGATTTTACTTCAAAGGTACTTTTTCCCATTGGGAGCAATGATTGAAAAAAAAAATGTTCGAGTTATCACATTTGATGCACATGTATGTCAGTTGTATCACAAACATCTTACCATATAAGGATTTGACAATAAAACCACAAATGTAAGGAAATATTCTCCATAAACCATGACTGTAGACGGTTTATTCTAGAAACTATTAATTGTAACTATTGTTCACATTTTGTATTCAACAATACTTAACATTGATTATGCTGATTCAAGTGTTTACATTTGTTGTTTCTATCCCTAACTCACATTTTATAACTATTCTGAAGCACTAAACCTGGGTTTTTGTTTCATTTGCAAATGGTAAGTAATGCCTTTAACTTCAGCAAAACGTACTGGTCTGGGTGGACGTGTACTTAAAAGGGCATGCGGTTCCAAGAAATCCAATACGGATACTGTTGGTCTAAATGGCCCATTACAAATTGACCGCGTGTGTATTATATCGTGCTGCCTGTCTTTGATCGTGAAGTTGTGTGCATAAACCATTTATCATCGGTGGTGGACGGGGAAGAAATATTTTTTGCTAACCATGAATTACGTCGACTCGAAAATGGAGAGGGATTTTTATCAGATGGAGATTACTTCCACTTCTCCTTCTCTATATCATTTTCTCCCTAAGAACACACTTTAAAGTTAAAGACGTGAGGTGAGGGCAAGTTTCCATGATTCAACATTTGCATGGATGCGTTGAAGTGACGTCATTTATGCTATCACCAAACTGTGCACTAGCTCCACGGTTACACATTAATATGGCGTGTCAATATCCTATTATGCCTTCATGGTTTGCCTTGTCTGAATGACAAGTTTAAACATTCTCTGAAAAGACAAAATTATCACTTTAAACATGGCGAACACACTTACCCCCCTCCTCTTTATCTCCCTCTCTCCTTCTTTTTACAAGCACAACGGTGAAAATCTCAAAACAATTTTGAACAGTCAATGTGAATATGCAAAAAAAAAAAAAATAGTGAGTTGTTATAACTTCATCGCTTAACAACTTGCCATACATAGGCCCTTGTTTGTACACAAGTCTTTCAATGACAGTTTTATTCGTATGTTTTCTGTTCACACAGCTTTTGTGTGTGTTTTTGTGTGTTTCAATACAATTAGGCCCCAGTCTCAAATCCTACTGAATCTCACTAATATTGGACTTATTCAGCCATAATTAACATTATGTTTTACACTTTTATAGCAAAAGAACTGAATTGCTGTCATTTTCGTAACAGAATTGTTTTGCAAAAAAGTAGTGAAACTTTAATAATCATTTCATAACTTCCTTACTTTTAATCCGATTTTGCTCAAATTTTCACTGACTCGGTGCTTCCACTTCCATCTCCCTGCTCTTACTCTTTCTTTTCAGACTAACTTTTCAGAGTAACTTCTGTTACAAGATTTCCCTTTTAAGCGTTCGAGAGCTCGTAAGAATATTATAGGAAGTTACAGGACGCAAAATGATGGGGGGGGGGGGTTGTCCCAAGGGAAACATGTAGCTGCGTTTCTGTCCACAGGAATTACCTCCCATCCTTCAAATCTAAACACACCTTTTGTTTTAATGGCGGACGACGAAAACTTCAAAAAACTGTCGTGGCGACACATGGCTTACATCACCACCTCGGCCTTCAGTGGCTATAATGGTGCGGACATCGAAATACCTGATGATGTCCAGCCGGTAAATTGACCATCCCACCACTCCACCTGTGATAACGGCGTCGCAAAAACAAAGAATACCTGACTGCACATTCCTCAACATTTTGACGAGAATTACTGCTTGAAAAACTGACATTGTAGAAAATTGAGTTTGACTTTTAGAGCTGCATTATGGTCTGTGATGTCAAAAAAGTTCCTTTCAACATTTCATTATGCTTTAAGTTTCATTGGTGCGTGTTTGGTTGACTTGATAATATCGTTCTAATCGTTTTTCTCGTAAAACAAAGTTAACTGATGTGAAGACCTTACAAGAATGATTGCTATTTCATTTTGTTTTCATTTCATGAATATCGATATATCTGCATATCACGCGTACGTTAAAAAAAATGTTTATGTTGACCATGGAGCTACAGTAGCTCCATAGTTTGACTGCGATTGTATGTGTGAGTAATATGTGCAGGATAAAGTATAATATAATGATAATATGTTGAATACAATAACTACTAAACATAAAACTATTATTATCATATATAATTATTGGTGGTTTCATCTGTGAAATCCTCGGTCTGCAATAAGGATTAACCGCAAAGTTTAGGCTGGAACTTTGTGGATTCCTGTATTTTGTGGGAACGGTTCATGGAGTGCAGAACAAGTGCATTCGAGATAATTTCCACTTGAAAAGAAGGAAAGGAGGCATGGGGCTTTAAAGGGATCGTACAGTTTTGGTTAAGACTTTAATTCAAGTTTCTAACATTTTTTTTTTTTTTTTTGGTGTGTGTGAGATAATGAGAGACCTCCTATGAAATATGAAAAAAGCATGTGATTCCAAGAGGAATTCAACGTTTATTTGATGAAAATTGGTTTTGAGAAGACTGGGACGTCCAAACACATCAATCTTTGTAAAAGGTGCGACCCACCTTTTATTCCCATCACTTTGTTTTACTTTGTCTTTGGAAGTCTCAGCATAATACGCTCTGTATCATTTGATAAGTTTTTTTTTTTCATCTCGCAAAAAGTTAGAGCCCAATCCTCATCTCTACCAATACTATATCATTCCTTTAAAACAAAATTTATATCACGGGGGGGGGGGGGGGGGGGGGGAGGGAGAGAGAGAGAGAGAGAAAGAAAGTATGCCTGTCCAGAACAGAAGACAGGTTGTGCAGTCCCCGTGTCTGGGAGCGGGTCTTTTGAACTCCACCGGCTCTCCCGGAGGTATGCCCGTAATGTCTTGCAGCGGGGATCGCGGTTGATCTGCTACCACTTTTCTGTTTTTCCTCCTTCTTTTGATTACAACTTACCTGGTATCAACTCCCCAAATCCCTTTCTTCCTCCTCTGAACATACTTTGCTATTTTTTTTCTCAACTTCTTCTTTGCTTTCTTTTCTAACGAGTGCTGTCGAGTGACCTTGCCCAACATGATAAACGATTGTGGTTGTTAGTGGGGTAAATTCTGGAATTGTCCTGCTGACGTTTCAAGGCAAACTGTCACCCGGGGGCCCCCCGACTTTTCCGCGCGGTGAGCGAACACCGGCGCGACGGTCGCTGCGCGTCGCACACGAACTTCCACTCCTGGTGCTGGAGTGAGCCACAAGAGTTCTGTGGAGTGAGCCAGCAAACTGGGAATGTAAAATTGTGCTCAGTAGATGGCGCTAAAGTAGTTTATTCGTCGGGAATGTCACAAAGTGAAATGCCCTGGGTGTTGATGCAAGTTGTCTGTAGTAGTAGTGTAGACTACGTGATTAAAACATGAATGGACACTCAGTGGCCACTAGCATCCCATACCAAAAAAAAGAAAGAAAAAAAATCCTAGCACTTCAGTCAAAAAAGCAGTCATCAGAGATGTTATGATAATGAATTAATTTTTGTAGTTTACATATTTTTCTCCACTTTACATCTTTACTAGAAATAGAAGTGTCAACTGTTATAAACCATATCTCATTTAAAAACTACAAAGGAAGATTTCAGGCATGATGAATAGATAGGTAGATAGATAGATAGATAGATAGATAGATAGATAGATAGATAGATAGGTAAATATATGAATAGATTATAGATAAACAAAACTAAATGGATAGATAGATACATTTAGATAAATAGATTATTACGTGCATACACACATCCAAACTTCCATGCATAATTTACATGCACAAATGCATAAATAAACCTACATAATATGCATGTTATAGACATACATACACGCAGACAGACGGACAGACCTATATAAAGTAGATACATAACATAGTGCATACATACACACATACATACAAAATACAGACATGAGCGCATGCATACGAAACCAATACACAGAGTCAGGCACCACAGCCTAGGGGGCAGTTTGTTTTTGATGCGTCATGATTATGAAACACACCTTCAAACAATCTGTTTTTTTTTTCTTCATTTATTTGTTTGATAGATACTTTATTTTCTGCAAATCAATATATACATAAATTGAATAATCGTGAACATGGGAAACATACAAAGTATATTTGAAACAGAGTCGTTTGACTTGCATAAACAACGATATAAAAGGAAATTAATGATATTATGCATGTCTATGCAGCTGGGATTACAATAACAATATTATATTTAAGAAATGACAATGCAGAGGGCCGCCATTGTAAGCATTGCTTGAAAAGATGGCCGGCCCGAGGAAAAGGTAGGTAGGTAAATTGGTAAACAATACAAATTCTGCTGCGAAGATAGCAGGGGAAAATAAACTCTGATGTGCGATGGTGGTGAATGTGCGTGCGAGTGCTTAAGAGTGCACAGGGGCAGATAGGCTGGGATTTGGAATGATAAAATTGGTTTGCTGGAAGAGGGAATGACTTACGATGTTGCTACTATCGGGAGACCAACATAAGTCATATAAATTATTCGTGCTTAATTCGTATTTGAAGTATACTGTGATAAAATATGCTTCTTTAAGTTTGCTGTGAATGAAAACAAGGAGGCACACTGTTTCAACTCCTCAGGAAGAGTGTTCCATGTATCCGGACCGTGATGTCTAATCGACTTTTGAGCAAGTAAAAGCTTTGGATTACTTAAATGAAAATCATGGGAACGACGGGTAGGGTATGAGTGAATATGATCATTAGTTACTAGGGCATTATGGAAAAATGGTAATAAATTTCGAATGTGTTTATACATAAATATAGCAGTTAAGTATGAATGTATATCATGGGCCTTTAGAGTTTTTAGGCGATAAAATATGGGATCAGTGTGAGCCAAAAAATTTGAATGTGTGCATATACGAAGAGCCTTTTTCTGAAGAAGAAAAATTGTGTTCAATTTGGTTTTGCTACAGTTGCCCCATACAATATTACAGTACATTACATATGGTAGAAATAAGGCGTTATATAACATCATTAAAGTTTGATCATTAATTAAGTATTTTATTCTCCTTAACACACCAGTTGCTTTAGATATTGCTGTTATGATATTCTGGACATGAGTATTCCAAGTTAGATTGTTATCTAGGGTCACTCCTAGGAACTTGGTTGAATGTTTCTCAGCAATGTTTATATCATCAATAGAAATACTTTGAGGAAGGGTGGGTTGGGATTGAAGCGTATGAAAATGTATAAAACATGTTTTATCAATATTCAATGAAAGCTTATTACTTCTAAACCATTTCGAAATATTACTTAATTCCATGTTAAATGTATCAACCAATGTTACAATATCCTTGTGGGAATAAAAAACATTGGTGTCGTCTGCAAATAAAATGAAGTTTAAACAAGGAGAGGAATTAATGATATCATTAATATAAATCAAAAAAAGTAGGGGCCCGAGGATAGATCCCTGAGGGACACCACATGACACGTTCAAATGGAACGAATTTGAACGAATTCAAATTTCGTTCTTGCTTGTTTCCCACTAGATTACTATATACAATATTCATTAAAGCAAAGTGAATACATTCAATATTCAAGAAGAAGAAGAATTTATTACATAAACACGCACATTATGATATGACTGTCCTTAAAATTGTGCAACTTATTGACAACGTTACCTCGATTCGAGTCCTCTTTATTCGTTTATTTGTCGGTTTTGTTATCAGCATTCACACGGTGAAAGACCTTATAATCTTTGACGTGGTACCTCACCCTGTCCCTCCTGCCCATGCAGCTATGTTTGACCACTGTCCACTCAGACTGAATCGTACGTGTGAAACACGTCGAGAGTCTCGACTCGTGAACGGGAGAGGCCCTTTCTCGTCCCATCACCTTGGCCGAACTGTGACGAGAGAGGGTGCCATTGCAGTTTTTTAGAGCGTACAGTATGCTGTCGGACTTCTACAATCGGGCCATCCGAGCAGAATAGGTTGTTGTTGTTGTATCTGTCATTGGTCCTCTATGTCGTGTCCATCATTAAGGTTTGAGATGGTGACACTGGTGAATATGCCATAAGATTGACACCCCCCCCCCCTCCCATAAGGAATAATAACAAAGACGTCTTAGCGAAGCATGGTTGTACAAGCTTTACGTAGACAACAAAAATGGGTTGCTGAGTCTAGCATGCTGTTGAATTATGGTGCTTAGTGCTAGAGATTCATATAAATCATTAAATAAATAAATTAATAAATAGATAAATAGATAAATAAATAAATGAATAGATAAATAAATAAATAATTAAATAAACAATTATTTTACTACTTAAATGATTAATCATCTATTAATCATTTTATGTCAGAAGTAAAAATATCAGAGATAAAGAGCAGCAAGAAATTAAACTTGGATGTCAGTTCATTGTTCATTCAAAAACTTACAAGGTTTATGCTTGATATTCAATTTTAATTTCCATATTTTCATTTTTTCAGCAAGACATTATGATAAGAGAATTACAAATGATCTTCAGTGCACTTTAATTGACTGCAAAGTGAAATTTAAAAATGATTAAGAGATTTAAAAACCAAACTAAAAAACCAAAATCAAATCAAATCAAATCAAATCAACTTGCATGTTGCATTATGTATGTTCTGGGAAGAAAAAAAAATGAAGGGTCCACTAAAAAGCATTGCTTGCATACTGTGGACAACTCATGCAATCGACATAAAAACTTTGACTCTCTCAATGACAAAAGTAAAATAATCATAAAGTAATTCAAGGCATGGACAGACATTACAGGTCAGACAGGACAGAGAAAAAAAAGGTCCAAACACAGAAGTACATGTATCATGGTATGAATGCAAATGTAATGTTTAAATGTAAATGTAACTGTATTCAAAAGGAAACTCATAAGCCATAGAAATATAACAGTAAACAGACAAGTTGACAAAAGTGTGTGATTATTTTTATATTTGAGTTGACCCATCACCATTAGAAGCTTAATGATGAAGGTTTTGCAGAAAGAAGAAGAAACGGTTTGAATTTCCGGGGTCACCCCACGAGCCCGACACCCCACAAGTCATACCTCCCACGAGCTCGACATTTTAAAAAAAAGGTCCATGAGTCATACAGCCCCTGAATCATGCAGCCCATGATCTTGACACTAGGTAAATATGGCTCATATGAGTCCGAGAGTCGGCAAACAAAGCCCACGAGTCCGACACGAGAAAAACAAGGCCCAGATTCTAGGCAAACAAGGCCCACGAGACTGACACTGTTTACATGAAATCGGCCCGTAATACGTCATAAGTTACATTTCTCTGTGTGTCATCTGTTTTGAGAATACTAGCCATCTTTTTTGTTTGTTCACAAAAGAAAAAATTAGAACACACACACACACACATGCACGCCACAAAGTACACTCATACGCACACTCTTACACACACACGTCAAAGCCAAATCAATGTTTCAACAAGGAGACGTTTTGATACCTCATTGTCTTGATGTGCAATGGAAATACTTTTTTTCGAAGAGGAGAAGTCTGCTCGGTTGTCCACGCTTCACCAGTTCCTCGACATCTCAGAATGAATGCCTCAACCAGCTCTAGGAGGGGGAGCTAACAATCGCTCGATAAGGGGAGATTAAAGGGGATTAAGGGTATCATTAGTCTCGCCACCGTTCTTAAGTATTACAGGATTGTTTTGCTTCAGTGAGATCCCTATTGTTTAGTCATCGAAATAAAAAGAAACCAACAACAACGACGCACCTCTTGCATGATAGTATTGAAGATGGCACATTATAGGGCTGAGTAAAATACCAGGGAGGTATGCACAGGTCTGCTCGGGGTGGCTTTAGGATCAGATCCATTCCATCAGCTCACAACAACAACAGCCAAATTACTCCTATATTTATTTATACATGTATAAACAGTAATCAGTATACCACCTATTATTAATTCAAACAACAAAGTCATGGAAAAGATGCTCACCCCCACTACGTTGTCACTGAATATACAGTAGGAGGAGTTGTGTGAGTTAGCATTACCAAAAGCGTTAAAGTTCATTGGCAGCTTTAATACAAAGTATGAACAAACGCAATGTTCTCAAAGTGCACATTGATATTTCGCTGTATTTCACTTTACTTCAGGCATTATATTGTATCTTTACTGTAAAGTATACAAGCATTGTTTACTCTGTTAAATTCACATCTTTTTGTTTACATGATTTCTAACACTGAAGAAAATGACATGTATGATTACGTTATTCTTATTGTCAAAAAACGTAAGTGAATTTGAACTTGAATTTTGAATTTGATAGTTTCTTTAAAAAAAAAAAAAAACTTTCTGCCCCTACCCTCTTTGACTTCGCTGCCCCCTGCACGAAAGGTTCGGGCTGCAACATGGTATGGCAGTGAATTGATAATGGGAACGTCGTGACATGACGTATGTCATTATTTTTTCCCAACTGTTCTGATGTTGTTGGTTTTTGTTTTGTTATATTTTTTTTTCTAGGAGTGAGAAAGGAATCAGTGTTTAAGTTGAATGTGTTAAGGAAATATTAAACCATACTAGTAGCGCAATTAACGAGAAATTCCAGTCCAGTTATAAGTTAGTTTGAAAAGAAAGAAAAAATGCTGGTACAATAGTGAAAATTTGATCAAAATCGGATAAAAATTAAGGGAAGTTATGAAATCGTGAAGTTTCGCTAATTTTTCCAGGACAGCTCTCGCACAGTTGATATGAATATGCAAATGAGTGAGCTGATGATGTCATCTCCTCCTTCCATTGATCATGTGCCAAAAAAGAAAGAAAGAACAAATGTAATATTTCTGCTTTTAAAGAGTAAAACGTGATGTTATTCTTGGTTGAATAAATTCAGAATAATCAGTTTGATATATCAGGATTTCAGACTGGGGTGTAAATGCATTTGAGTGAAAAACATGAAATTTCCCAATTTTATGTTCAAACTATAGGCCTATGGTAAGTTGTGAGGGAATGACATCTTAACTTCAATATTGCCATATTTATGTCAACTGTTCAATTTTTTTTTTCTGAAAAATTATCAAAAATTTAGAATGTCATAACTTCCTTACTTTTCATCCGATTTTAATCTAATTTTAATTGTTGTGTTAGGAAAATGTTACCCATTCTTTTAAGACTAACTTTCAACTGCACTGGATTTCCCCTTTAAAGTTTCTTTAATCAAGTAAGATTTATTGAAGACCTAGAGATTTGATGAAATTTCTCGTTAGCATTGTTTGTGACTGTGAAATCATAATGAATAATGAATGACTCCTTTTTGTACTATTTCTGGGATGGCTAGGACAGTGGGGGTACAATGGAAAATCGTGTTAGTAATAGAAGCAATAATGCTGATAATGATAATGATATTAATAACAATGATGATATTAATAATAACAATAACACCAGTAACAGTAACATCAATAATTGTGCTTTAGTTTTTTAATCCATGATAATTCTCTATCATCATCATATGCCTCATATCAACATCATAGCACTGAGTTGAATTGCTACACGTACATCAAATGTTAAATCATAGTACTCATGAATAAAATGAACCATTACGTTTGTGAGAAGAGATAAAGAAACCTGTAGTCATGTCTTGTTTCATATACCCTAGTATGCAAACGCCACTGCATAGAAATATGCATTAATTTTGCCATATAAGTGTTCTGTTATGCTAAGTCATTACCGTAGTCATATGACTGGTATGCATCGCACTGTCAGTGTGCCACCTAATAAACATGATGATGCTGCGTAGCCACGCCCGTCCTTGGATATTCGAATCTCCTTTATTTATTCTTTACCCATTGAGGCGTATGCATAACTAGACAACAACCAGACAAACCAAATATACTAATGCAAAACAGACAAACAAACAAACAAACAAACAAACAAACAAACAAACAAACAATCAAAACCAAGAAAAGGAAACTACGGTAATTATTGTTGGTTTTGTTTCATCTCTTAAAAAAAAATTGTCGTACTTTTAGTTTCTCCACGACCCAGTATTCCTTATGAAGAATATGAATTTTATTATGTGTCATATCATTACTAAATCATAATAGATAAATCCACTCACATTTTTTATACGGAGTATTGGAAAATATGGAGATATCATAAAGTAAATGTTGTTGATTGAGTTTAAAAATAGTCAAAAAGTTTCATGTGACCATGCACTTCAGAATTAAACGCACACAGTACACATTATTTTACTCTGAATAGAAACAAATCCCAAAACATTTTGAAGGTGGTTGTGTGGTGTTTCTCCTTTCAGTCCCATATCGTTTACCTATGTCGTGCTTTACTTAATTTAGCTGTAAATTCCTCTACAGAACAATTATTCCTGTCGAAAGTGGAGCATAAAGTACACATGGCCCTCTCTTTATATCCTCCCACACAAACAACTTCATGAACACAAACGCCCAAACAAACAAAGAAAACAAGCCAAGTTCAGGGTAAAGCCAGACAAAAGTTAGTGCAGAAGCTTGTCCCGTAGAGCTAATTCTTTGATGTTTTTCGTGTCTTTTGAATTTACCAAGCCTTAGAAAAAGGGGCAAAAGGCTTTTTACACTCTAGCGTGCGGCACTAAAAGGATATCTTTGCCAGCGAAAAGATCTTCGCCAGGTTTGTAAAAACTTTATCTATTGTGACATATCGAGCTGGAGTCAACGTTTTTGTCCGCACCTTATTTTCCCCGTCGCAGGCAGATCGATCCGCTTGAATAGGACGGGAGGCATAACGAGGTTACGGCCTTTCGGTTCACCTTTTGTGCGGAACGTGAGGTCCCCTGTGTGGTTGCTAGGGGACGCTGAAAGGGAACTATGTGCCTTGACTACGGGAGGGCAAACTCGAGTGGGTCTTACGGTATGTGTAGTAGCACGCGTGGAGTAGGTGTACAAGAGCGATTAGCACCGGTTGTTTACTTTGCGGGACAATGTATGTTTTTACTTCTTTCTTTATCCCTTGACTTCTTGTCGGTTTCTTCTCGGGAGTGAAATCTGATAAATAATTTAATGACGGGGATATTCAAACCATCGGATCCCTCGTGGGGAAATGGTGTCATGGACCGGTTATATGTCAACACCATTCCATCATGCCTACCGGAAATCTGGAGCCCAGGCGGGACGGGCATCCATCGGGCTATCCTCGGGGGCAGGCTGCATCAGGTCCGCCTCCTCATCTCGATGAAGTCGAACGTGGATAAGCGCGATTCGGCCGGATACACTCCACTCATGGTGTCGGCCATGCTGTCGTCGGAAGAGCACGGGATGAGGTGCATCAAAGTCCTCATCAAAGCCGGCGTCGACGTCAACATGGTGGACTTCATCGGAAGGTCGGCGCTGAGTCTCGCCTGTCTGCACGGCAGGGCGAAGATAGTTGAGGTCCTGCTGCAGGAGGACAAGCTGGAAAAGAACATGCCCGATAAAAATGGCGACACCCCTCTGAATATCGCTGCTGCGCAGGGATTCACGTCCATCGTAGAGATGCTGGTAGCTTCGTTGGTAAAGGATGGTATCCCCGTGGATAAGAGAAACACTCAAGGCTGTACTGCGCTCCTTCTTGCCACGAAGTTAGGACACTACGACTGCGCCAAAATCTTGCTCTTGAACGGAAAAGCATCTGTCAGTTCGCGCGACAACGAGTACTTCATGAACCCGACGGAGTGGGCCAAGTTCAGCCAAGAGAAATTGCAGGCGGAAATTAAATCCAGATCGATGATGTTCCTTAACGATCCACGCGTAAGACAGGGCGACTCCAGACCCGACTCTGTGCCACCGCTGCCTTCGACCGCCTCTTCGACGTCGAAGACTGTGCGTCGATTCATCCCGCCATTCCACAGTTTCAACAGGGAAATCCAGATCATTGGCGAGCTGCGACAACGTCAGGAGCAGCTGAGCGATCTCATCACCATCTTCCACGAGCGAGAGAAGGACCGCAGCGAGCCAAGCAGTCGATGCGGTAATCGCCGGAAGGACAGTCGAGTGTCGAGCGCCGCGTCGGCCCAGACGGATCGTCTCGACCCGATGTGTAATTCGGGGCGAGCCAACACCAACACCCCGCTCGATCTCGGTATCCTATTTCGACTTTACACGGAACAGCAGAAGAGTCGTCCGTCGCAGGCGGTGAACAGGAGTTTGTTGGGGGCATCGTTGCCGTCCATGGTCGAGCCGACATCGGATAGGCAGGGAAGCGCACTCGCTCGACCACCGCAGTTGAAACGATACCAGACGTCAGTGGCATCGAACAACGGAGCAACCCGACAACGAAGAACAACAATCACGTCACTGACCGGGTAGCCGAAATACGCCATCATCATTGAAGAACAGCAAAATGGCCACACGCAGTCAAAAGGCCTAAACCACGGCATAGAAACAAGCCTTTTATAATTACGTACATGCGTAACTATGTGTGGTGTCACATAATTACACAGTATTTACGCACCCGGTTATTACCATGTGTTACCCATGTGTGCTTCTGTGTCCTGCAGTGATATGTAACGTTGTGGGGCTATAATTTTCTTCATTTTTCAGCGGTGTTTGTCTCGAAAATAAGGTTAACAAGACAACGCTATCTCTTACCCACCAACTCCTCGCACACTAAAATGGACCTAAAGGTATCTATGCAAATTGGTTTGAAACAAGACCAAACTGTATCTTCTATCACAGAAGAGCAAAACCCGCTAGCAGTATTGAACATAATTGAATGATCCATTGAATTTCAAGCTATGATAATGTAAAACTGTGTAGTACAGATTCGTTTAAAATGACTGTATCCTATATACTTATGTATGTTGTTGGGCTGTTCAACAGTCCTGGGCATTTATCAACTGCATGAATTTGTTTTGTATTTTGTCATTTCCGCCTTGATGTAATCATGCTCTCCTTAGTGCAATTACGCTAATTAAACCGATGTTTTCATAAAAAGTTAGGCGTGAACCACAAGCGCCAATAAATAATACAGTCACGAGATATTGAACAATAAATCAATATTCTCTTTTGTGACGACACTTCTTTGAATAGAGATGATTTATTCTGGGATAAACAATGTGTTAATGATACTATCATAATGAACATCAGCGAGAAGAGTTGTGATCGTTTCGTTGATCTGAATAAGTAATTTTTAATCAACATGTTCAACACACACTTATTTAACCAGGTAGAATGCATGAAGCCTGTACGCAATTTACGTGTATATCTCGATTCGGACGGACGCAAGCTCTTCTCGTTGTTTTGATACCACTTTGCCAAAACCCCTGAGATGTTTTGAGGAAAAGACAAAGGCATAGAAATATGATAGAGGTAGACTATGGTGAATATCATGGTGCAAATATAATTACGCAAACCCTAAAGTTGTCAAAGTGTTTGAAAAGGAAGATATTGAAAAACACAATTATACAAAGGGGAAAAGGGGAAAAGGGGAAAAGGAGAAAATAGCACTAAGTTGTATTTATTTCTTGTTTTGTGGCTGACTAGTTTACATCCCCCGAAGAAATTTCATGATCTGTTTATTACTTTTAATATTTCATGGTTGATATTATATATAAAAAAACTATTGCAGATTAATGCATTTAACTTCAGTGACATTTTTTAATTTACAATTTCAATCTTTATATTATATGTCACAAAAGGGTAGGGGTAAGGTAAATTCAAGGTGAGATGAACTAAAAAGTAATAGAAGTAATTAAAACCGCAGACCTATCTATCAAAGAGGACTTCAAAATACAACATTTATATACTTGATGTCTCCATAGTAATAACTGAAATACACGTAGCTGATTGGCTGTTGCGAGGATGCGCGCCATGGAAAGTGTAATATTCCATACTCTGTGCATTTGATGGAAGCTGCTCTGTGAAGCGGGGTATTGGACTGATAAGATGAAAAAGTGCAATATGATAATGTGTACATCACTTTGAGCATGTCAAGCTGTTGAATATTATGTAATTAGAAGACAGTACTTGACTGGTTGGATGAATGGCAATTATGTGGGTCCGTGCGTAGCGTAATTATAAAATGTGCATACTATAATTCTATTACAAAAAAAACAAAAACAAAAAACTATGCAACATGCAGTCCATGGAATGGTTTAGAGTTACTTTTCATTCCTCGTGTTATATATTTTCGGCGTGTAATAAACTGAATACTTGTACAACGTCCACAATGTAGTGCAATGATTTTAAATGATAATAATAATGTATCATCCTGGTGTCTCTGCACAAAGAATTGATTGTATCATTTAACGCAGAATTAGAATACATCATCAAGTACAAGATAAAAAAGATAACCTTGATGATTCTTTAGATTGAGGTGTTAGGATTTGCCTGAACAACCTCTAAAACGATTGAAAGATTTCAGTTCCATCGATATTCAATTTGGTATATGAATTGTTATGCATACGGGCTTTTTTTTTTTTTTTGAAGCAATATAATTTCTAAAACCATATCATGATTTTATTCCTGATATTAATTCCTTGGCAGATGATTTGAATTTCTTTTTTGAATATATAATCATGGTGTACTCGTTAGGTATTGGAACTATAGGGCCTATGTGTATGACAAAATGTGGCCTAATTTTGACTCTGAAACTGAAATAAATTGACGTACAGTATTAAAACACGTTTTCTTTTCCAAACCAATGAGATAAGAGCACACCATAATCATGTACATTGTACTTTATTAAGTGATCATTGTATGAAGTGCTCATGATATATCATTATTTTCATTACTTTTTTAACGCGTGATTGTTGTGCTACATTATAGTACATCTGAGAACACACACATAAAAAGTACAATTCAATTAACGTCGGCATGTAAACAGGATGTTTCAGGAGATCTATTTTTGTAAGTGCTCTTTTACAGTGTTGTGACAAGGAACGACTTTTATCTGGGGGGCATTTCATGAAGCATTTTGTCTGACAAGTTGTCGGACAAATTGGGCTCTCAGCCAATCAGCTGCAGGGATTTCGATAGCTTGTAACAGTCTGTCAGAAAAATATCCGACCAAAATGCTTCATGAAATGCCCCCTGGTCATGTGAAAGAGTGGGTGAGTTGTCAAGTCCAAAATATGCCTGCATGACATTTCATTTATAATTAACACTCATTGAGAACTCAATTTTAGAAGTAAAAAAAAAAAATGGCTGATTTATACAAGCTATGGGTCATAATTGTACGTCAGTGCTATCTGAATTTCACAACAATATAGTTTAATGGAGAATACTCTCTCCTCAAACAAAAACAACAAATAAAGAGAAAGACACACAGACAGAAAGATCGAAAGTAAAAGGGAAAGTTACTCTGAGCAACACATAATATAAGGAAGAGGATAAGGAACTAAGCTTAATTTTAAGTAATGTTTTTGAAATTGGATAATCTCTTCTAACAAATGTGAAAAAATTTGAGATTTTGACAAATACACAAAAGCTGTTCTCCTTGCCTTCATGGTATACTTTTTTGTTGTTGTTGTAAATACAGAGATTTCCAATGGTTAACAGTAAAAAAGCTTATTCATAGGCAGAACTATTACCAAGCTTTTTTATTCTAAGAACTTTCTATTGTTATCATTTCACAGTACTATGTTCCTTGTAATGTGCCTCATCAATTGGCGTACTATAAAGTGAAGGACTTTGTTATTTTCGTGGTTTTTTAATATTATTATTCAAATGGCTTCGTGGAGAGTGAAAATGCGCTGTAAGATACCCAAAGTATTTTGTGCGATATGCTGTTCAATATTGTTGCAGTACAAACGAAATATGTAAAAAAAGATGTCTTTCTTTTGTCGGTGTAACGCAAATGCTTGCTTGTGTTGTGATCTGAATTCACGGCTACCTTGGCGATATGGTGTATGTACTCTACCTGAATAAATATTCATATGGGCATAAACCTTGAATTTGATGTCGCATATCGTATGTCATAGCATGTGAACAAGTAATACATGAGTACCTGTGTGTATGGGTGTGTGTAGTGTGTAGTGCGGAGTGTGCGTGTGTGTGCGTGTGTGTGTGTGTGTGTGTGTGTGTGTGTGTGTTTGTGTTTGTGTGTGCCTGTGTTTTGCGAGAATATATGTGTGCTCAAAAACGGAAACAAAAAGGATTTCGTTTCTTTGGCTCAAAAAAGAGTGAAAATGTAAGATTGACATTATTTTGCACAGTGTTTGTGTATAAACTGCATTTTGTCTTTGTATAATGCAAGACTGACATTGTTTTGTACAATGTTTATGTATAGTGCAGTTTGTCTTTCTATAATGTTTTGTTTTTATTTCTGTGAACGTGAATTATATGATATGAAATTGAACAAAATTCGAATAAAGAATTTTAAAAAGTATACAAATACAGCACACGAATGGTGCGATCTTTGATGTGAAAAAAAAAATGTGTAATCAATTAAACAAATGAGATGCTGTGTGTTTTTATTATCAAACTTTTATTTTTACTTCTACTGTGAAAAAAAAAGTTCACAGGAAAGGAATATTTTTGTTAATGTGTCCACATGATGCGAATATTTTGTCATGTTGTACAGAAATTTTATGTTGTGCCGTTCTTACATAATTTGAATGGAAATTAATTAATACTATTGTCAAAAGTGTTTGTGTTTGTGTTTGTGTGTGTGTGTGTGCATGTGTTGTGTTCCTGTGTGTACTTTAATGGGAGATTTGCTTTGAAAAAAAAAATGCTTTAATACCAAGTGTGCACTAAATAGTCGGTATCATGCGCAGAACAAAACTGAATCAAAACAAGCAACAAAAAAAAAATCATCGCATAGTGTTTATCTGCAAGGTATACCTTGTAAATGTTAAGTTATGTTGTATATGAAATTTGAGGAAAATGTTTTCCAAAAAAAAAAATGTGTACTTTCAAATGTCATATCCTCCTTATTTCTTATCCGATTGTTGTCATTTTTGGAACGTTCTACAGAATTGTTTTTTTTTTTTTTGGAGTTTATTCATTTTTGGGGTAAATTGTCTCTTTAAAACGGTCGCCTCCGTGGTTTCTTGCCCATGGGCCTTTAGTGCTTCCGTAACAACAACAGTTAAACAAGTCAATTTAAATGAAATTGAATAAATTAATGTACATGTATAAATTGATTTTAAACAAATGAACTTAAATGAAACAAAATTTATCAATGTACATGTATATATTTATTCATCTATTTGCAGATTCTTATCTATTTATTTTAATTGACTTCTTTTATTCATTTGTTTACGCTTACGTTTACTTAATGCCCGATGTGACTTTCCATAGGTGCAAGCTGGTACTCCAGAATTACGTGAATTGAGTATAAATTCATTGCCAGACGTTTTCACAATAGACATTTCGTTTTGCAAAATTACCATGCCAATGCGATTTTGCAATTTGCAATTTTTTTCAATTGCGTAATCATTTTCCGCAGCAAAGGATTATTGTTATTGATGAGCAGACGGCTATATGTGAACGCCGATAGTAGGCTTTAAAGGGATCGTATAGTTTTTGGTTGACACCTAATTTCAGGTTTCTAACATTTGTTGATGAGATAATAAGAAATCTCTAATGAAATATGAAAGAACATGTACAAAATTGTAATTCTATGATGAATTCAACGTTAATTTGATGAAAATTGACTTTGAAATGGCTGAGACATCCGAGAGAAGAAGGTATACGTCGATATACCGTATCCATTGTCTTGTGTCGCCTCTTGTGAAGGTTCCAAGAAGACATCAATGTGTCTGAAGGTAAACAAGGAGGTACGTGTTGATTCATACGTCATGATTCGGAGGACACTGGACTCGACGTTCTAGCACAATCGGGTTCTCGCTGGACAACGCTGGATAACCTAAGCGTCATGGAGGTTTGTCGTCTGAGAACTTGATGACAATTACGATGTCATAATGATTCATGTTGTTTATTGATAAACAACAACAACTTTATGTGAGATTTTTAACGTTTTGTTTATTTGTTTGTTTTTTGATGTAGCGCTATTACATCACGCCAATAAGATCGAATTCCCTCCCAACATTATCACTACCCGTGTCATCGGAACCAAACCCTCGTCTATACCCGACTCATATCCGACATATTATTATATTAGAAGACATAATATTTCGTTCAGTATTGTGGCAAGAGAATCCGTTAACTTAGTCAACGTCTCAGTTGAGAAGTTCTTTTAGTCCAAAGAGAGTGCGCCAGGGACCGAAATTAGGGGTGTCATCTTTGAAAATATAATGACATACATCACCATCAGCTTGTGTTTGAATAATCATTCTTTTGTTTGTTTTAAAATAACATGAAAATGTGTGAGGTTTGTCATTGGGCCCTGCTTTGAATAGAGTGTGCAATGTTCTCCTGGTGATTTGTCGACGTGTTAAAGGGGATGGCTAGTAACTGATCAGTGGGAATCAGTGAAAATGCTGGGGGATATTTAAGTAATGTGCAGTTTAATGTTTCCAGGTTAGCATGCCTGTACAGTGACGGGGCAATTGTTAACAGCAAACTGCACATTACTTGAATATAAGACCATTCTGAAGCACATAATTTTCACACAACAATAGATATATGAAAAAATGTACTCTTAAATGAATCCCACAATGATTGGAACAATCATCCCCCAGCATTTTCACTGATTCCCACTGATCAGTTACTAGCCATCCCCTTTAACCCGTTCCATACGGGTACCTAAATGGTGGCTTATGCATTAAATTTATGGAGATTTCAGAATTCAGTATGGAACGGGTTAAGTACGAAGGTCATGTATATTCAGTCATGTAGTTATGAGATCCATATAACTATCGAAAGCGAGATTCCAGAGGAATTGATTCCACTGAGAACCCGATAAAGATAGCACAGGGTGGCTGTTAATAGGCCTATCTACTAGAGAAGATTATTTTGTTAACTGTGGTGAACTATTGCCGCAAGCTGTTCACTGCTCACCTATGTATCTACAATTATAGACCGTCGTACGTTAACAGTTAGATGACTTTGCTCTATTATTTGACGGTCTCTTTCCGAGACACTTTTTTAACTCTTCTACTTTGTGTTCATGAAAACTCTGATACCATTACATAATCGAACCTTCCCGGAATTGGGGGGGGGGGGGCATCTGCCCCTTTATACCACTTATAAAGAATCTTAAAAGCAGCATCAGTATCACCAAGTTATCAGAGGGAAATTTTCTGGGTTTAGGATTCGGCGCCACCAACGTTACCAAAGTGAATGTGCCTCTATCCAGGAGAAGGCGACGTTCTGTCGTTCGGTCGTTCGGTCGTTGGGTTGTTCAGTCATTCAGTCGAACTATACCCTTTTCGTGACGTCTGCGTGGCTGCTTTGAAAATGGCCGTATTATGACTTCGACCACTACGTTTTTGTGCCGTGACCAAAAACGCCATCCTTCGTCTCTCTTAAATATTGTTTTACCCACATTATAATCACTGTAGTGTATATACGTGAAGTCACCTTTAAACTATGTTAAAACACTTTAATAGTCTTCTTTGTTTATCGACATTTAACGCCACGATAAACGCCATAATAATTTTGACACTGATCAGTCGTCTTCCCATTGTAATCCTTACCAACGATAGTAATCAGTATCAACATATTAAAACATTTTCTTTTACTGATACATGTCCCCATCGACGTCATAACAACCATCACTTCCATCTTTTGTGTCGTCACATTACAACCATGCGCTTTGTCATGTTCAGTGTAATTGTCATCTTATTTTGTCCTTGGGATAACATCCTGACAACAAACATTCCCTGACGCTCGATCCACATCATTTAACATTAATTTGAATTTCCTGCCGCCATCGTAATCATCCCACTCTCCAACAACAGTCAATCATTGTTATCGCCTTTCAGTTCTCATAAATTTCTTTATTGCCACTTGTGCCCTCACCTTCACTAGTGGTATAAGGTCGTTGGAAATGATGCGTATACCAGTCCCCCGAAAGACGATCTGCGTAAACCAACAGCAACATTAATTTGTAGCTTTTCCAAGGGCGCCGTTCACAAGTTTGCCCGTGCTCTGTGGCGCTCGGCAAACAAAAGAAGCTATGTAGCTGATACCTCCTTTTAAGAAGATTCGCAAATATCACGACTCTTGATCATCGCTTCGATGTCCAGTTTTCTTTTCAAAGACCAATAATTAACCACTCTTATAACTATCACTATGATGATCTTATCATTTCTTTTGTTATATTTATCTATATTTTCTCACTTGCTCATGTCAGTTGCTTAGAATGAATTCTTCAAAATCAAGGCTGAAAATGAGCTTACTCGAAAAGATATTACTAATGTCATAAAGTTTCCCATCATCACGATTATTGTCTCACTTTAATCGTTGATACTATTATTGCTTTTAACACATGTTTCCTGCATCAGCTAATTCAACTCGAAAGGTTTGTTTGTTTCGCGTTGTTTTTTGCGCTCTCTCTCTCTCTCTCTCTCTCTCTCTCTCTCTCTCTTCCGTGTTCATTAGTCTTGTAGACTTTGACGTAACAAATCTAAAAGCGTCACGAATTTGTCTTGTAAAAGCGTATTTGCTTTCCAAGATCGACAGACGGCAATCAACCATTTTTTCCCTTCCGGTTCGCTTTATTCCCATCATTGAGTTATCTCTCTTGTGTTTACTTCTCATGTATGATCCCCTCCTACAGCTATACAACACTACCGCGTGATGCTCATACATTTAATACCAGTTTGTGTATTATATCATATTAAAGGTTGATGGCAATGTTTCGTGTTCATTGGAATCATTCAGTTTTAATGACGCCATAAAGAATGTTCCATCAACTGAAGTGTTTTCGTGCATGGAGGTTCTCTTGTTTTCGAGTCATTTTAGATGATATCTCAAGGCCCTGTCACACCTTTTCGGGGAAACTCGTCCAAATCCCTGTCTGCCTGCAAAAATTGTCCTGCCTGCTGGAAAATCCCCACACACAACAAGCCCGCGTAGCTTGCCCGGATAGGACGTGTGACAGGGCCTTAATTTGGCTGCGGGTAAACAGGACTTGCGTGCGCAACTCCGGGCAACTACGGGCGAGATGCGTGCTATTGGTACTGTCATTTGCGGGTCTACTGCGGGGACCTCCGGGTAGCAAAAATTGTTCTTCGCAAGTCACATGCAAGGCTTGGTGTGACAGGGCCTTTACCTCTGCAAAATTCTAGCCATGCATGTCCAGTAACACGGAGAAGTGAGTCCAAAGATCCCTGGAATACAACTGGCAGACCTCACAGTTTTGATTATAAGTCATTTAGCATTAAAGGGCCCTGATTATTACCAGATTCTCTTGAAAGATTTTGTGATTTCATTCTCCCAACTACAACACTAATAGTCAATCATATCAACATCAATATCTTTAAAAGCTGCTGTCTGCACTGTCTCGGAAGGATTGTCAGAAAATTTCTTAGGTACATTTGGTGAAGAGTATTTATTATGTCGTTCATTTGTTTGTTTGCTTGCTTGTTTTTGTCTTCCTTTAACTTCGCTTCTAGCATCTCTGTAAGTTCAGACATATTTTCCGTCATATATACCTCTTTCTCTATCAAATATGCATTATCTATCTCTGTAACTCTCTCCTTCTCTTCTCACTCAATTTCCTTTCTTTTTTTCTCCTTGTCCTATTTATGTTTCCCTGCTTGTTGTTGTTGTTGTTGTTATTGTTGAGTTTTTTGGCGTTTTTCAGTCAGACTTGACTATTTACGCCACTCTGTATACAGCGCGTTTGCAGTTGTGCTTGTGTACAGTGGCTGACTGCCACTGCCTGCTTGTACTCTATTCATCTTTTTATATAGGCCTAGTATGCTTTGTTTTGTTTATACATTGTATGAATAAGTGAATAGATTGATTTATTAATTGATATGATTAATTTAGATATACCTAATACATTATTACATAAATGAATATTTCTATAGGTCTATATATTTCATGTTTTTTTCGTTGTCTCTTCCTCCCCTCTCCCTCTCTGAATTCAACCTGTCGCACATAATGTGTTTCTGTTTTTCTCTCTCACCTCCCGCCTGACTGTTCCAGCTTGGTTTTGACACCTACGGACATGGCACTCCCACCACTTCCTACTAATTACAAATTGATTTAGATTAGAGCGCACATATCCGTGCCCTTTCATCCCAAAACATTGTACTCCGAGGAAGAATGAAATACACGAAGACGTTACTTTGTCCGCCTCAAGTTATGGTTTGGTTAGATCTGAAATCACGTCCACACCCATTCGAATGCAATCATATTCGCACCTGCTCTACTTAAGTTGTCCAATCAAAACACTGTAGCGCGCACATGATAAAAAAATCACGGTGAGCTTGTGGGGCCAAGAAATTAAAAGACATGTTCACACACAAAATTGGTCCGACTCGTGCGCCTGTTTGTTCGACGCGGCTAATGAAGATTGCCATGTCACCGGGTGTGTATTTACCAGCAAATTGGTTCAAAAGTGATCAATTAAACCAGCGGGCAGAGGGCGAGGAGCGGACACCATTGTGTAATCATTCTCAATTTAAACCTAATTTGAGATGTCTCGAGCAGAATAAACGTCACAGCTCTCCTTGAAGTAAAAAAAAAAAAAAATCTGGCGCTCTGCATTATTTGCACGCATCTCCCTTCGCTATATTACTGGTATACCTACTGACTCACGCGCGCCTGTGCGCTCGCTCGCTCGCAGCAAACGCAATTACGGAACAGCCGTTTGCTCGCTCACAGAAAACAAAACAAAACAATTAAGTAATTGAAGGAATATAGCAGGCATCATAAGGTGTACACACTTGTTGGCAACACGCGACCCTGGCTTGTATAAACCGCTTGAGAGTGAGTTTTGAAAGCCAACGTTTTGTGCTCGGCAAGTTTATCGTCATTGAAAGGACCAGCCCACGTACACCGAGTGATCGTGCGAACGTCCATAAACAGAGATGATCACGAACATGGCACGGAGTCACCCAGGGCCACAAACTTGAGGGACTGAATTACATAAAGGGAAAGAGTTATGGGGTTTGGAGTTAGATAATTACATTGATGAACTTCTCTTGGTTGTAGCTGTTGTCTTGTTGATATCGTTTATGAACTTTAACAGACCAGTTATCACTGCTTTTGTCGTTTTTTCCCTTCTGCAATGGCTAATACAATCCTTACAACGCCAGTACAAACCTGCAGAGTTTTGTGATAGGATTAGCTTGCCAGAGCAGGTGTTCTAGTGGCATAGGCAGCTCTTCCAACCCCTCCCTTTTTGCTAGGTACTGTTGAGAAGGACAAGGTCGTAGTGATATATGGATATCAAAAAAAAAAAAAAGAAGAGCACAATACACCGTGGGAGCGTTCTGGGCATACAGGGTTTATATCACTTACGAAATCTAATTAACATTCAACACACACACACACACACACACACACACACACACACACACACACAAATCGTTTGATTAAGAGTCATCCTCCACTTTGATAATTTCTAAAAGCATTTTTTTCCAGATATAATGGAGTTTAGTTTGAGATGGATTGCATTTCCATTAGACAGCCTACAATCAATCAAATCAATTTAGCGTACCAGCAAAAAAAACACAACAGGCGCCATTAAGTTGATCACTGAAAGTCCTGTATACGAAAAGTAAGAACGATTACTGTGTATACAAATATGTGTGGATGTGTGTGCGGGGGGACTCCGAACGCACATCACATTGAAACATAAAGTGTTCATAAGATTTTAAAGACGATGCCGTTAGGTGCGTTAGATGTTAGTAAAAGATAATTGATGTCACAAGATCTTGTTGCGTTGCATCCACCTTATGCGTAAATGAAATATTCTAAGAAACAAAAACAGTGTCCTTTTTTTCGAAACCCAGAATGAGTATCGCAAAGGAGTCATTTAGACATGATTAAAAAACAAACAAACAGGGGGGGGGGGGTTGATTTCCTGTCTTTTGATGGACGAGACTGAAAGTAATTATATGCGTGTGACTTTATGGTCATGTCAAAATAGATTTCTCTATCACAGTTTTTAGGGAACTCGTATGTCAATTGAGATTAGTTTTGAATTCAACATGTAAAAGTTTAAAAAAAAGTGAATGCATCTTGATTGACATAGCAGGAGCAGAAGGTTTTACGGTTTAGATAGTTGGATCTTGATAAGAGTGATTATGATAGTCCGTCAGTTATCTAGTAGGCCTACAATAATGTGATGACATACAAAGATTATGAAGCCTATTTTGACCGTTAATGCATTAGGTAAAATAGACACGTGAGGGTTTTTTTATTTGTCTGATTTATGTCGAATGTATGTGTGTTTTGTGCGTAGGTGTCTAAACGTTAGATTTTTTTTTCTTTTTTGCGCATCAGTAATGCGTTATGTCAGAGACGATCAGTGGAAATCAGATACATCGAGTCCAGCAGCGGAACGTGACATGACCCAAACGCATCAAGGAGAAGATTATTATCACAGCGTCTTTTAACCGCACAAACAAGAACAAAACATGACAAAGACTTGACTCCATCACACACTTCTTGTGTCTGAATGGATGAATTGTTTTTCAAGCAGAGAAAGAAAAACACAGACGAGATAATACAAACAAAAACAAAAAACGAAACACACAAAGGAAAGCAAGAGAGTGAGAAAACAGAAGGTTTTAACGGTCGATAATCATTGAAAGCAAGCAATCTAAATATTTTACATGGACTAATGACCCCGTGACAACACCGACGAACGTTTCACAAAGGCCTCCCTTCAGGATTCCCTAGCCCCCCCCCCCCTTCTATTTGTTTATTATTGGATGTGTCCTTTTCCCCATTGTCTTATTTTAGAAGAACCGAAAGGGCAGGTCAATATTTCGGCCAGTACATGGTCATTAGCACAAATGCTCCGTGGACAACTTTCAGACATTGAAAGCTTCCTGGCTTCGGTGTTAATCTTGTGAGAGAGAAAGAAAAATGGAAGAAAAAATATATCCACCACATAAGATATACTCAGTCCCTCCGTAACTGATCCTGACAAAGAGTGAATCAAAATCGTAAGTTCACTTTATCGAATTCAAAGAATGTGTTCCTGATAAGGCATAAAATTATAATCATGTTTCTATGCATCAACGTGTCTCCAATATGTCATTCGATAAAGACAATTTTCTTATTTATATTTGCACGAGCATGCGATTAATCTTGGAGTTACGATGAAAATGTGCCGGGGAGAGGATTACAATGTGGCCAAAAACATGAAATGAAACGCTCAAGTGTCTACACAATGCTCGCCCGTCAAAATCGTTGTCATTGGGTTATGCCTTTGTGGGTAAGATAGCTACATGTCAGCGCATTTCTTTTTTTTTTTTTGTTTCTTTAGACTGAAACTAAGACTAATCGATACTGCTCTCTTTCACTGGTGTGACGATGTTGCGAATGGAAGACGTGTTCGTCCATATTCATGAGCAGGCAGTGTTTCCCTCTGGCGGAGTCTACCGTAGAGTTTAGTGTCTTTGAGTAGGCAAACATTGATTTTGGACGAAGACGGAGCGAAAGAGAGACCGCAGACAACACGTATCGATTCTCCCCTTGTAGCTTTATTCTTGCTTCATTTCCTCAACTTTTGCGTAAAGTCAAGTCTCGTCTTCTTTTACCCCTCTCCATCCGACAACTCCTTTTTACTTTCTCTCCACTTGTCGCGCCAAGCGGAACGGGGAGGCTGATTCGATGACCCACTCGACAAGCGAGCGGTCAGTGCGGGATTCTCTCGTGCCGCTCGGCCGTCGGAAGAAAACAGGAAATTCACATCGATTCCCGATTCCCGATGCTGGTTCGATTGCTCGTGTGACGAGATGATTCTTCAGACGTGTCACTGTCACTGACGAAGCTGTCGATGAGAGACCACGACAGCTTGCCACATGTTAATACAGGAAGAGGGAATAAAGATGCTTTTGCCCAATCGTCGTTACTCAAGCAAACATACGGTCCTGAGAGCATGCGCACGACAGTATCGGGGGCGTGGTTCTCATAGATAGTCACCGATCCCAGCGTGACTTTGACACTTCCATCCCGTCGCATTCTGAACACGATATACATGGTGCCTTAATGAGTACACCATTAATGTATAAGCGATAAACTTGAAATGGACCAGTCGCACTATTTTTTAATTCGTACGATGTAACATCAGATTTTGTTAACGGCATTTCTGTCATAAAGTCAAGTTTATGCAGGTTGGTTTCTTTCTTTCTATCGCTTTTTGTGTGTGTTTACGATGAGAATGAAAACGAGTGACACGTCTTCGATATCATATATCTTTAAGAAGTATTATATTTCCTGCTAGTTAAACTAAAGTGGTTTTCTTTTTTTGGCTTGCAGTCGTTTTGAATTGAATACTTGTCATGTATCAAAATTATGAGTTGGGCCGGGGTGAATAATTAGCACTGAGTTGTAAAACAATATAAACGTGCAGAGAAAGAAGGAAAGGAAGGTAGCAAGTAGGCCAAAAAAATAAATTGATAAATAAATGGAAGTAGATCTCCAGTGTATCAAGTTTATTCAAGCATAAATGGATCATGATTGTGTTATCAATACCCCACTCTTCGCTGTTCCCCTTACCCCAGACTGCCAGCTTAATTTCGTAGGGACGAAACAGGCAAGGCAGGTGATGTGAACGGAATTTGTACGCGATTGAAATGAAATTGTGCGATGTTTATAATGGATAGGTGTGAACAGATTCAAGCCGTTTCTTTTCTAACTTCTCCTTTCCACGGAATGTCCATAGAGTCATCAACGTTAATGCAGAATCAACGTGAATTAACAGCCGTTGTCACATCTGCAAGCATCAACCATAAACCATGATTACTTTTTCCATTATTTTCTCAAAATACACGTCAATATCTGTCCTTTCCTTCAACTATTTTATGCTGCGCTTTTTCAATACATTCTTAGCTTTTTCAGCTGTAGCTCTTTCACCTGATTTGTCAAATCTATAAATTGTTTATAGACACATACAAACACACACACACACACACACACACACACACACACACACGCACACACACACACGCACACACACATACACACACACCTGTATAAAGAATGATGAGTTTTCCTCCCTTTTCCATTTGTATACGTCAGTTGAGTTTACCATTTATGTAATTCTCTCATAAATCTTGGTAAAGATAGCAACCTTGATATTTTGAATTTTGATTCTAAGTTGTTTATATGTATAGCTACTCCTGTTATTTCTGAAACACTTCATATTATATATAATAAGAGTTCGACTGATGGAATTGTTACCACTGATTGAAAAGGGATAAAACGACGCCTGTATATAAGGGTAAAGGAAGTAAAAATGATCCTTCAAATTATAGACCAATTTCTGTCGCTTGTCATTTATCAAAAATTTTTGAAAAGCAGATTAAAGATCAGTTATTGGCATATCTTCAGAAAAATGATTTGATTATGATTTGATTAACATAGATCAAGCCGCATTCTTGCCCCATCACTCAACTAACACTTGTCTCCATCGAGCTGTTGATGATTGGTTGGAGTCTTTTAACGATCGTGAAGTAGTTGATGCATGTTTTCTTGATATATCTAAGTGTTTTGATTCAATTGATCATACGTTATTATTGCATAAGCTGGAATGTTATGGAATAAAGGGCAAACAACTGAAATGATTTTTCTGATTATTTAACTGGTAGGAGTCAAAATGTTTTTTGCCATGGCCATCTCTCAACACCCAAAAGTATCACGACAGGGGTACCACAAGGGAGTGTACTTGGACCTATACTTTTCCTCATGTCTATTAATGATATTTCTGAATCTGCATATTCATGTTCCTGTAATGTATTCGCTGATGATGTAATAATTCATTGTTCGCATAAAAGATACTGATAGAGTTACATCAATGTTTCAAAATGATTTGAATTCAATATATAGATGGTATAAGAGAAACAGATTATGTATTAACTTAGATAAGACCAAGGTAATGTTATTAAGTCCACGGTGCTCCAAAAATGTGAACATTTTTCTTGATGGAAAAAGGATTGAACAGGTTCATAATTTTAGGTATTTGGGTGTTATAATAGACGACCATCTTCAGTGGGATGCACATGTACAAAATCTTGCCAAATCTATTTCTATGAAATTACTTATGTTACGTAAAATGAGTCAATTTCTGGATAAAGATCAACTTAAACTTTGTATACTGCAGTTATTCAACCGTGTATTCATTATTCATGCTCCGTTTGGGGAAATTGCTCTTTTGAAAATAGAAGTATTCTTTATCGTTTACAAATAGGGCAGCACGAATTATCACATCAAATTTTGATTACGAAACTGCAAATGGGAATGAGATTATCAAGGTTTTGAATTTACAAGCATTTAAAAACAGAAGGAATTATTATTTTGGGGAGATTTTTGACAGACATGGGTTTAATACAAGAGCAGCTGATTCTTTGAATGTGGTACCACCTAAACCAAATGTAGAGTGTTTTAAAAGCTGCTTTGGATATAATGCAGGAGGAAAGGTATGGAACTCACTACCAAATGTCTTAAAGAAATCAAAGTCATTATCAGCTTTTAAATCATTATAAGAAAATGTACTTTTACTGATTTTATTCAACGCCTTGTTTTTACATAATATGTATCATGTTCGGTGATCCCTCGCATTTATCCCCAAGTTGAATTATCCTTCGGGTTTATGCCAGGTTCAAGTGTGTGCGTGTGTGTCACACACGAACACACTGCTATAGCTTCTGACCACCCGAGCATTGAGAATTAAGGGTTTCTGGGACGAACACTGCACTAGGGCTTTCTATAGCTCAGTCGGTAGAGCACCGGTCTAGCAATCCGGAGGTCTCGGGTTCGAATCCCGATGGAATCCCATTTTCTTTGCTCACTTTTCCACTAATAGGGGAGAGCGGGGAGAAGTGGGACATTATTTCAAGTTCGCCGATTTTCTTCTGATATCTTTTTATAAAAGAGATGATTACATTTCCTTGCGGGCTTGCATGAAGGTTCATACGGTAGGTTACATAAAGAGCTATAAACTGGGGGTGGCACTGTTCTCAATTTTCTGCAGTTAATGAAAAGAAAAAACCTTATTTTGGGGGAGAAGTTGACCCACCCGTGGGTAAAGTGGGACAACGGCAAGGGAGAAATGGGACGGTGTTGGTAAAGTGGGGTAAAGTGTGACATCCTATAAACATGTCGGAAAAGTCAAAGTTTGAAGGCGTAATGAAACATTGGTAATGAAAACAGTCAAACATGCTTTAAAATGATCTTTATTTCAACAAAACAAGTTTGAACAACATGTTTGAAAATCTGAACTGTTTTACATGTAATGCTATTATGAGGGACAAATGGGACACGTTGTCCCAACTGTCCCTCATATGGCATATACATAGATATGTACAACTGCTCAGTAACCATGCAGGCATTTGTCAAAAACAAGTTATATTAGTTGCATATCAATAAGGCTCACCACCAGCTTCAATTGTGCCCTTGAAATCATGAATACAAAGACAACAGGTTAATTAACCTGATTTAAAAAAAAAATCATATTTGGGGGAAAATTTTCAATAGCAATTTATGCACACTTAGAATTTGCCGAACTGCATGGCTTTCTTAATGTGATGTATGGTTGCTAGGGACTTATTGTAGATATTAGCCAATCGCTGATTGGTTGAACAGTTTTTGATTCAGAGGACGTGTCCCACTTGACCCGCGTCCCAACTCACCCCGCTCTCCCCTACTTTCCTTTTGTCACACTGTGTTACCCAAACTTGCCTTGTGCAATGTCTGTATGCGTGAGTGCTTGAATGTGTGGTATGGGTATACAGGTATTTTATTGTTTGGGTCTAATGAGCATAACTGCCAGATTGCACGTAATTCATTTATCAGAGTAGACTTTTACATAGTCATTTCTTCTGCTTCTTATGATTGTGGGTTTGCACTGCAAAAAGTCCGGTGTTAAATAGTGAACACCGAGCTGGTGTTAAATTTTCGGTGCTCATTTATGGTGTTAAATTAACACCTCCGGGTGTCATTTCCAAATTTTAAACTGTTTTTTGAAGAGTTTCTTAGTAACTGCACTTCTTGTTGATTTTTAATTCAAACAAGACGATCAAGAATTTTACATTAAAATATTACATTTTTGAAAAAATGTGAAAATGAATTTACACCACAGTAACACCAGCTGGTGTGATCTCTTATTGAAGCTGGACGGGTGTTAAACCATTGATATTAACACCAACAAATATCAAATCAACACCATGTGGTGTCATTTTTTGATTAACACCAGTACAATGTCAAAATAACACCAGGTACAGTGTCAAATTAACACCACGAAGTGTCGGGTGAACACTTTTCAACACCATCACAGTGCATTTTTAACACCTGTGGGTGTGGTCCTCTATTGAAGTTTGATCGGTGTTAGATTTAACACCCGTGGTGTTAAATCTAACACCGATGCTTTTACAGTATGTGAATTCAAGTTCCTACTGGAATAGTTTTAAACTCTTTTTGTACACCAATGGCTTGGTTGTATATAATCTTGCATCATTTTACTCGCTCTTTTAATATATTATTTTTCATTATATTGTGTTTTGTTATATCGTATATTGATCCGGTTACTACTGATTTTAACTAGACGTTTTGCTCTCTTTAACTCTGATTGTTTGTTTGTAGTGGCTTTTTATGACTATATTTATGTAACATGATTTTATATTCATACAGTTGGATTGTACAGGACCTTGATGTAAAACAGCACTCACCTACTGGTCTTGTTATCCTGTCAAAATATGTTGAAATAGATGAATAAATAAATAAATGAATAAATAAATAAATGACTTTTACAAAAGTTTTATAGCATAATATTAAGGCTTGAATATTGCAAAATCGGGGCTTGATTGTAAAGAAAGTGTACAAAAAATATATATAATATTTTGTCATCTACACACCATGTTTTTGATACATTATGATATTGTCATTCAGTTTTGGATTCTTAGTGGGAGCCCCTGTCTATTCAGAACTGTTTCTTCAGTGAAGTCCAAAACCATTGTGCTAATTGATGTCTTTCAATGCTCTTTGTTTGTCTTTTTGTTTTAATTATGTTGTATGAATTCTCCTGTCTTTGTATGTTTCAGTCAGGCTATATTTGTATCAGTCTTTTAATATACTGTGCTTTGAAATGAAGGCAAAAAAACCGAAAAAACTGACTTGAACGTAACTGAATTTAATAACCTCTATTACTTTCTTTACGTGAGAAGACACAAATACATAGCTTACATAGCAAAAATAGTTCAGTTGATGAGCCTACACTACATTGTGCACCATCTTTATTATTAGGGAGAGCAAACAAGCACGCAATTCACTTAAGAATTATGCTTTTCCCAAGGAGATTAGGAGAAGAAACACTGATACAGGGTTGCTGGGGAATGTGACTCGATCTCCCTGATCTCACATCATATTGTCCAAATTATGAAGGAATGCCAAATGCAGGTGATGAATTATCTACACACGCGCGCGCGCGCACACACACACACACACACACACACTTACACACACAAACACACTCTGATATGTATATGTATATAAGTATGTATAATGTGATATATAATATAAATTATACATTTGTAATTATAGATATGGATAGATGTATAGATTAAAGGTGACCCTGCATCACAAAACAAACAGAAAGTCGCCAGACATGAAATTTTAGTTAAGACCATTATTCTGAAAGATTAGACTTTAAGCTTTAAAATGAAGTATAACTCAAATCAAATGGACTCTCCTAACCTATCTAAATATTGGAAAGAAAGCACACACTCGGGGAAAAGTGTGAACTGAGAATAGAGGCTCTGAAGTACAGTGTCTATTCAAGCGCTTAATCTTTACCAAGCCGTGATGGCTGTGCCATGAATAGGACAAAAAACAGGATGTAAACCACCGGAGTAACAACAATGAAGGGATTATCAGATTCTGCTGAAATTGAGCATGCCTTATCACCACATTCTGTCCATAACTAATGCCAACTTTCAAAGCAGTAGCATCATGCTTTCAAAAGGTATTAGAGTTGAAAGTGAAGGGTGTGTACAAGGTTTTTAAGAAATAATAAGGGGACTCTAAAGACACACTAATCACACTATTCTACCAAAAAATGCTTGAGATAAAGTGCTAAAAAACACACTTTCCTGCCCGTTTTATGATCCCAAATTTTAGCATAATCTAGAAAAAGACTTGCTCTTTCTGAAAATATGAAAAAGTCAAGATCGGCTAGGTTGGCCCATTTCACCTATTTCAGTCCTCACACAAAATCAGTGTGTGCGACTTTTTGTTCGTTTTGTGATGCACGGTCACAAAGCGTAGATAGATGGATAGATAGATAGGATATGTATAATATGAAAACTGTGAACAAACAGTCGCATTAATTTCCACAAGTACATAATTTCCATAACGGACATGTCTTTCATTTTTCAGGTATGCTCATCGCTAGCCAGTCTCTTTCTCTCTCTATCTCTCTCTCTCTCTCCCTCCCTATCCGTCACCCTCTCCCTCTGTCTATTCCTTTGACATAAAGTGTTTGTTTGATTCACAAGCTGTAACTTTCAAAATATTATCGCATTCGTATTTTTATTGGCTTAGATAACAAAGACAAAATGGTTTGCAGATGACGATAATGAAAGATGAAATGTATATGATTGAATTTCACAACTCCTGATACTAAAGAGTTTGGAAGGAGATCTCATATCCGGTTTTCATGCGAGGTGCCCACACCAGCGTGTCTGTGATTTCTAAATGACCCTTATACAGAATATCAACCTAGAAACAGGAACGACGCCTCCGAACAAATCATCGACAAGATACATGTAATATCACTTTGTATACCATTCGCGGGGTCCATCAAACGCGCGATTATGCAGCTGCTGAAAATTCACAATATGCTTTGCCCAAACAAGCGATGATAAAATACGACGCAATTGTATTTCTATTCTCATTTAGTTTAATTTTCTTTTCTTTTCCTTCCCTTTTTTCTGCCAAGGTGAGAGTGGTAGAGTTCAAGGTTGGATCATGTCTGGTCTAGCCGCCAATTTTCACGCTTTAGCGGCCCTACCGCTTGGAAGAAGATAGACTGAGGCAGGTGATTTCGCTATACGGATAGCAAGTGCTACAATAACACGGTCATAATTACGACTGGCCAGCAGCTTGCAGTTTCGTATCAAATCATCATATCCACACGCATTTTATTTGTATTTTCTCTCTTTTTTTATTTCCAACAGGTCAATGATATACCACTAATGATACATCGGAGGACATGCTGGCGAGATGTGGTTGGATATGATGGTAGTTTTGAGATATTGCACAAAGGATCGAGGTTTCGAATTTCGCACGTTTGACGGCATGCATTTTGCAATTACAGACTGCCCCATAATTCAGAAACATTCTGTTTTTAAACAGCTGTAAATTGAAATGGAGATTTAATAGACCAAAGGCGACAAACTGGGTGAGAAACGTGGCTCAAAAGGGACACATACCGGGCAATCATATACACCAAAGTGTTTGTAGCCGTTGCTAACGTAACAAAAGAAGAAAGTTAGCCTCCTTTAATATGAAGGAATTCACTCGTGTGTGTTTGTGTGCATGTGTGTGGGGGGGGGGGGGGTGTGGGGTGTGCGCGTGTGTGCGTTTGTGTGTGCGTTTGTGTGTGTCTTTGTGTGTGAGGAAAGGGAAAACTCACAAGTACACACGCACACCAAAACAAACAAACAAACAAACAAACAAACAAACAAACACACAAACAAACAAACAAATCGAAAATAAAAACCGAACACATTGCATATCCTTGTGCACGAGTTTTGAAGCCGGTGGGTATAACGGATCACATGCATTTTCAAATCCTTTTGCTTCAAAGATATGATGGTACCACCTAGTTGATTCACAATGGAAGCAATTTCCCTGAGCAGTGGGTTCAAGGGAATTGACAAAACCTGTTGCTTAGTCAGTATAAGACATCAAACTAATTTTGGATCAAGAAAAGTAATGAATTCCTTTAATAACATAATACATTTTCCGAGTCCGATGTAATGCAATAATTATTTCATGCATGCTTAAACTACGTTGACATGTCTGTAACTATCGAATTTATTTTAGGTGTCATGTACTTAGCAACAATATTCCTGGTGATTGATGGGAATAGACAGCTTAAATCAATCACATTACAGTTTGTAGTCACTTTTTCCGCGTCATGAAATCCTCGACAATAATGATAGAGCATGAATGGTTAATGAGTTTTTCGCGAAACTCCGGCAGATGGCGCTCTTCCACTCAACTTCACGATGTGTCGAAAAATGTAGCAGGACGCTTTCAAAATATTGACGCAATGGCGTACCACGCTAGGCGCGCACTCTCGAACACGGTCACATTTACGCAGAAATGCTCTCATCCGACTCTTATTGCGCAATTTTGTCGAGGCGAGATAATTGCATCATCACACTTGCTTGGTCACTTGCCTTCGTATTTTTCAATCGAGGAGAGAGAAAAAAAGAGATTAGGAGCATTCACTCGAACTCAATGATCGACGGCTTCACATTCGACTCCTCGGACGTCCTCCTTCTGCATTTTTTTCTCTTTTTTTAAATTCCTTTTTCTTTTTCCTGTTTCTTTTTCTTGCAGGGGGGGGGGAGTGAATGATGAGAAAATTTCAAGAAAAAACGGAAACGAGGCTAAAAAGCTGTTTGAGCCATTTGGAAACGAAGTCAAATCAATCGAAACAATGTTATGCTAGCCGAAAAGCCGAGTGAAAACAGCATCAAGCCACGCGTGGCTCCCCCGAGCCCGCTCTCCGCCTGCCTTCCCCCATAGCTAGCTAGCTAGCTGCAGCTTGCTCCAAGCTGGCACGGTTTATTGCCATTCCCGACGTAATCCAATAATTGGAAGGGCGGAAAAAGCGCCGAGGACTTTTCTTATTCATTTCATCTTTCTTTCTCTTTTTTCAAAGGCACTCCCACTTTCCCCATCTTTGTGGAAAATATCAACAATAAATTCCGGCAATAGACACTTTCTGGGTTGATAATTTGAAGATAAACTGAAGAGAAAGCAGACTATTACACCACCCGAGGGCTCTTCTACACGAAGAGAGCAAAGCTCTATTGTGAGCTGGCTGGAATCTGTGCCAACGAACCCCTCCCCCAAATCTCTGTGTCTTTTTTCCCCTTCTTATTAGTGTTATTATTTTTCTTTCTGTCTTTCTTTCTGTCTGTCTTTCTCTCTTTCTTCCTTTCTTTCTTTCTTTCTCTTCTTCTTCTTCTGTCTCTCTCTCTCTCTCTCTCTCTCTCTCTCTCTCTCTCTCTCTCTTATGGTTGGTAAATGTTTTGATTTGAAATTGTGTCAGAGTAAACACAGAAGGGGCAGCGGGCGCACCACAGAGATTTCCGCGGCGTGAGCGCGCCATAGCGGTGCTGGGGTCTCAGGTGATTTACCTTTTGTACAGTAGAGGGCTCTTGGGCCATGTTTCCAGTTTTTACCCCCGCCTCCTATAAAAAGGTCCTTTTTAATTGGAAAATGTCTTGTCCGCGACTCCCCATTCCCTTACATCGGATAGTAATACAACGAGCGACTTTTTATTTATTGACTGAACTTCATCCCTCTCTCTCTCTCTCTCTCTCTCTCTCTCTCTCTCTCTCTCTCTCCCTCTCCCGTAATTCTTTCTGTCAAGTTCCATTTTGCCTGCTATTCCCTGTTCAGTGTATGATACTTTCGTTTCCGTTATTACTATTTTTTTTAACGTGTGCGGTTTGATTTCATTGTTCTTCTTCTTTTCTTCTTCTTTTTTTGTCGTTGTGGATTGAGGTATATTTATTTGTTGGTATACGAACTGGTATAGGTAATGGCGGTGATATTCCTAACGGAGTAACGATATTGGCTCCCAAAATGTCACTACTCATTTTCTGTGGCCTGATATGGAATGTCATTTCCTGACAAACGCCTACCTCTATTCCCTGTTGGCACTGTTGACAATAATGCCCTTTTATTTAATCAATGTTTAGTTAGTGGTATTCTGCAACGTAACCAATGTTCAATTATAAAAGAGAGGAGTGTGACAGAAAATGTCCCACCCTTGTTCCCCCACCTCCCCCCCCCCAAAAAAAAAGAGGGCAATCAAAATTTCTCAAGTCTGCAGCGTAATAAACTTGACCGTTAAATATACTGGAAAGCAGGAATCAAATGAAAGCTTTCTTTGAGTATAGTTTGGGTCTCCAATAACGTGACATCGGTAATGGTCACTGCATGTGGTTATTTAGTTTCTATTTTTCTCAGTCTGTCTTTATAATAATTATTGAGCATCAACATTCATTCTCCGAATGATACGGTATTATCACTTACATTAAGTATCGCATCGGAACCTAAGACAAGTTGCTGTTCATTATAACATTAAAATCTCTGTCTATCTGTCTGTCTGTCTGTGTGTGTGTCAGTTTGTCTGTCTCTTTCCTAAATATATTATTTTGATATCAAAGTATTAGGAAATGATAATGAGTCACTATAAATGTTTATAATTATTAATATAAAGTTTTAAATTCAAATTTACATCATAAATTCATGAATATTCATACATATTTATGAATCAACATAATCACTCATATGATTATATAGAAATACATTGTAATACCTGAATCATAGATATTGTCATGGCCAGAGAAATACCTAGTAGCCAAAACACCTAGAACATATATAGATTGAGAATGAACAGAACAGAATGACAATGAATGAGGTTGAAAAAATTTAGGTTTGTGGTGTTAGTTTCTTCCTTGCCCATGTACCTTGGGAAGCTCATCTTACTTTGTAATTGTTGTTTTAATTGCTGTTACTTCCGCCCTATGGAAATGAGCATTTCAGAGATTCCGATTCCCCGCTTGACATTATGCTTATTCGAAGTTTATTTCTATTTTCTTGAAGTGGAGTAATATTGTTCAAAGGGGATCTGCTATAGTCGCCCCCCCCCCCCCAAAAAAAAAAAAAAAAACCACGCGCACAACGCATACACACCCACACGCACCCCCAGCACACACATGCACGCACACACAAACACACACAGAGAAGTTGTAGTAAAAATCACTAAAGTTTATGACTATATCCATCCATGCAATATTTTCGAAGGCAGTGAATACCAAGCGACAGAGGATAATAACCAGATAATCATGCACAGTATCCACATTCATGAAGACATTATCTACACCTCAAGGAAGAGAAAGCAAAAACCTTCTTCGTCAATACCAAACGCACCCTGGCGTTTCCTTTCTGTCATAATGTTTGCATCCCAATCGTGGCACTGTCTGAGTGTCACTGGTGAAGTGTTTAAAAGCATTCAACGGAAACCGTGGACTTTTCCACGGTCGGTAGGGGAAAAAAGAGTATACAGTCACACAAGAGTATCTCATAGCTACGCGTCTGAAATCAACAGAGGATGTCGACTTTAAATCTTACACCTTATAATACACATTTTCACAGCATTTAATACTGGAACGATGATGTTGTCTGTTGCAATGCAACGTTTTCATACGTGGTAGTGATTCCTCGCTGTTATTTGTCTGTTTGTTTTTCAACCGCAAACATGAGTCGTATTGATTTGATATACAATCGTGATGTCGGAGTGTCTGGAGCGAAGTCTAATTTTCTGTACACTCATGTGTACCAGGAGTCATACTGCATCTCTTGATGAGGTGGGGGATCGCGAGATCTCGTTAAACTTGCTTTACGATGTGCTTGGGCGAAATTGGAAATGAAATTCGATCCAAATCAAACAGGGTGGATAACACTGTCAATAGGGGGCTTAGAATCTGGGCCATGGTCCTAGGAAAGATTTCTTTCTAAATGTCGCGTCTCCCCACGGTACGGCTTGTTTCAGGGCCGCGGCCGGTCCCGCGAGATCCGCTGCAGGGCGCGTACAGAACGGCGCTGGTAACCCCGCGTAGCAGCAACACGAGAAAAGGAGCACTAAATTAGGCGTGTATCAGTGGAAGACCAGGGTTGCTTAGGTTACGGCGTCCCTTTGGTGACGTGCTCCATGCGCGCTAAGGAGCTGTATAGAAAAGGAAGAAAAAAAAATGGGTGACATGCAATCAAATATTTCCCCGGCGATAAGATGCAATGTACTGAATGTGAAAGGCTAATCGGAGGGGTTGTGAAAGTGCACGTTGCTGCACTCTTCTTTTCCTCCCTCTTTTTTCTTCTTTCTCTCTCTCCATCTTTCCCTCTCCACTCTGTCTTTCTTCTCTTACTCTCTCACTCTCGTTCTCTCCTGGGCCCCGCAGGCGTTACGCCGCATCATAAAGCAGGCAAATGAAATGCAGCGGAGAAAAAGGGAAGTGCACAAAAAAATATATACATACTGACAACGCCCGGCGTAAGGCTAACCCCGCCGTGGCAGGCACGTCCTCATTTCCGCGCGTAACGAGTTAATTAAAGCGCGACACCTGATTCGGAGGTTCACACCTTGCTTCGATGTCTTACCGAAATAGATGGGCCGTCAGAGAGTAGCGTGTAGCAAGCCTGAAAAACGCAGAGCGACTATTTTTTTTTTCATTTTTGTTTTACTTGCCAAGCATCTTCCCCACCCCCACCCCACTTCCCTCTCGCTCTCTCCCGAACGCGCTTCATCTCTTTGGCGCTGTATAAACAAATACTACATTCATGACTGCAAATAAATTCAGGAGATTAGTGAGCCTGTTCCACGTATCTGCCGGCTTAGAGCATCGGTGTTTCTTTTCGGCCGGGTTGTCGATGTAGCGACGCGGCGACTCGCCTCGGGTTACGCGTCTCTTAAAGCACCTTCCCCGTGGCTTTTTCGATGCTGCGAGGTGCTAACCATCCCATTCTATCCCCATTCCTTTTTCATTATCAACTTTCCTGCCTTTCTTCCAATGTAGCTTCCCTGCTTTTCTTCACGGGGGGGGGGGGGGGGTGGGGGTGGGGGGATGGGTGAGTGGGGGTTGGGAGGGGGTGGGGACCTTTGTTGCTTTCACAACAACAACAGCAAGAAGCAAACGGCAATGATTCCTGCAAAGGACTTCCCACCTTCAATTCACAACGACTTCAATCACTCCTTCGTAAAGGGTCTCATTTCACGTTTCGCATCAGCCTCCTGCCTTTACTTTTGCAAGGACCCCCCTTTTTCTTTCAAAAGACGTGCCATCTTTCCTCTTAAGATAAACGCCCATCTTTCTCTTACTAAAAAAAACCACACACATAAAAACTCAACTTTATTCACAAGATACCTGTCATTTTTTTTTTTTTTTGGGGGGGGGGGGTTCAAGATAACCTGTCATCCTTTCATTTCTTTACAAGAAGGTCACTTACTTCCTTAAAAAGAATCTTCAGTCCTCTTTTCAGAAGAACCTTCCGCACACCTTTCCTTCACATAATTTTCAAACACAATAGTCACATTTTCTCTCGCAAAAAGACAAAAAAGTTAAAATCCTTCTCTCTTTCCGACGTTCGTCGATGCTCATTCGTCCTGAAATAGCCCGTATTCATCATTTTCTGCAAAGATTTTTGACTATCTATCTGTTTCGCATCTAAATATGGGCTCTTGAAATAAGTGTGTCATTGCAACAGATCCTAAGAATGCAAGTTCTGTTTAACAGTAAAGAATTGATGTGGTAGAGCGCAGGGTGATTTATTGACACCTGTCCAGAGTGAGCCCTTTTTTTCATTCCTTTTGATTTCCTTTTGTAGTTATTCATTTTATGTCATGCTATTATATTGTGTGTGTGTGTGTGCGTGTGTGTGTACGCGAGTGTGTGTGTTTGTGTCTGTGTGTGCACTGCCTTCGAAAATTATAATTATAAAGGGCTTTTTTTAATTTCAATGGAAACGCGTGGTCCCATTCTGTTAAATCATCTGTCTTAAACTTTCGCACTCGGCCAGTCCAGTAAGTTATATATGCCAACACAGACAACCATTACCAAACAATGGAGTATCAACAGTCTTGGCGCAGTTCATCGTGTAACGATGCGGTCGGGAGGTCAGCTTTCTTGCTTTTATACGTCTTTTCCCATCTCGCATGCAGGTCGACAAATTTGTTTTCACGTCTTCGTGGTGCGGGTTATAAGAAAGCCAACACCCATGGCCCCAGGGCAGCGAGGCTGGTTCCCCGTGAGAGCGCGGGGAGGGTCTGGGGCTCTGGCAGCGATACCACCAACCCGACTCACTATACAGGAACGGCGCACCCAAACGCCGCACGGTGGTTGATACACGACTACGTCCCTAAACCCACATTGCAAAAGAAAAAAAAGACCAAGTTGGGGGGGGGGGGGGGGGGTGAGGGATGGAGGGGGAGAGAAAGAGAGAGTTGCGGGATAAGAGGAACATTAAGATATCACCATCCAAACGATATCACGGAGACACACCAACGCAGGGCGTAGGCTATAACGGCGGCGCAGGAACGGGTCGTTTTACCCGCGTAATCTAAGCTAGATGGTTACGTCTCAAAGCCACAGACCCAGATATTTGGTGCAAATTATTAATATATGATCGCATCAAAATACATTTCAAATCAATGTACGAAGGACATTATTACAGCCAGATGCTCATTCGTCATGCGGGCGGGGAAAATTAACCCTAACCCAGATACTCCGTGGAATCTGGAGCAACGACAATGGGGATAAATTTGACCGCCTTTTTATTCCTCTTAAAAAAAGGGAATGGGTGTCATGACTATAGGGGATCACAGCGTGTGGAAAAGCGTCTATTTTTTCCTCCCTCCCTCTTTTTATGAAACAGTTTACGGTCGAAAGAAAAATATTATGAATCACGATGTGAGAATATGAATAGTGCAAGCTAACATCTTTTCTACGCTCAAGTCAGAGTCATTTCAAAGGAAAATGAGTTTTCTTTCATTTCAAATTTTTTGTCTGCTTGTTGACATAATCAGCAGACACACAAAAGAAAAGCAGTGCAGTAACCCTTTATTGAGACCTCGAAGCAAATAAGTACAGACAAGATGAATACTCGTTGCCTTTGGGGACCTAGATGTTGACGTAAATGGCATCAATGTATAATTGTTGTGAGCTATTCGTTGCATCGGTAGAGCGCACCAAGGTGCAATATCACGACGTTTCCAAATCCAGAAGCGCCCTTATTTTTCCTTGTCTGCATCGGGAAAATGTCCGCCATGTTTGTGGTCTCTTTCTAGTTCATGAAGATATACCTCGTATCCATCAATAGCGTGCTATCACCCATTATACATCCATCTCTCCACCTTTATATGTCAGTGTATCTAAACCACCTTTTTTTTTCTCTCTCACTGTATTCGTAACTCTACCTTTAAACTGTCAAATTCCTTTCTAGTTTCATACTTATTTGTATGGTGTCAAAGAGAAGTCCATATACTAACGATGACGAAACATGGTCACAAGCAGTGTTTATTAGACGGTTACTGGGTATACCCCTTTTGAAAGCAGTTTTTCCTGTTATAATCCACGTTTTTCAGATCTTCTCTGTTCAATTACGAACAAGGCCACAGTTTTTATTTTGTTATTGTCGTTGGTATTCTGTTGTTGCAAGCATGCTTTTTGCTGTTGAAAGCAATATAGTAGATAACACCCAATTAAGTGACTTGTGGTGTGCATTTGCGCACGCACATTTACACACATTTACACACCCAGACGCACACACACACGCACGCACACACACACACACACACACACACACACACACACACACACACACACACACACACACATTACTGCACGTAATAATTATTTCATCATCGTTTCTCATCGTGACATGAACATCGCATTACGAATGTTTTTAACTCCTGTCGAAAAAAAACATCCTTCGAAAGTTTACTCTTGACATTAGCGCAGTCATACCATATCTAGACATGAATGAAGGGGAACAGACTTGGAACATCTTTGCTTGCAAAAACGTAGAAAGCAGCAAAAATACGTAATGGACCAAGTATATATTCATATCACTTTAAGTACATACATATTATTGTCATGATTTCATGTCGTTATATGTGTAATTTATCACCACAACCATTACGTAGTCTTTGGAACGCCCGATCAACCAACATGTGACTGCTGAAAAGAAAGAGGGAGAAAAAAAAAGTGAGAGAGATAGAGATTCAGAGAGATACAGACATACAGACAGACACATAGACAGAGACAGACAAATAAATAGACAAAGAGCGAATACATTTTGTAGGTCGCTGTCTGTCTCGGGGCAAACTTACGGGATTAACATGATTGATAATCATAACTCCGCCACTTCGCTGGTAGCGAGCCAAAAGAGGCACAAATACGCAGGTGCATCGCCCTGAAAACTCGGGAATCGGATCAACTCATTGTCAAGTTGTTTATCTAACAGTCATTCATCCATTTTCTAGGATTATTATTATGATCATACATCCGGAACTTTGAGGAAGTTTTTGATTAGTTTGCCCAGCCCCTCAAAACGATTGAATTGAAATTAGAACATGATTACCTCCAGGTAAGGGTTACCCTTGTGTAACTTCACAAGATTTTTGTTCATTTAAAAATGCAAGTACAAATACAAATACAAATGGAAATGAATGAAATAAAAATATGAATACAAATACAAATACAATACAAACAAAAAAAATATGCAAGAACAAATGAAGAGTTTGTTCGCAAAAACCGATAAGTCCATATTTGCCAAATGGAGATATTTGCATTAAAGGTTAAGAAAAATAATGAGAATAATAAGAAATTTTTCTTCTTCTTTTGACCATAACTTCAAAAATATATCTTTATATGTAGTGACCAATGTATCATTTATAAGGTATTATTTTGTACTTTATGACAGAGACCGTACTTCAAAATCTTCAAAAATGGACTTGTCGGTTTTTGCGAACAAACTCTTCAAATACAAATACAAATAGAAATAGAAATACAAAATAAAATGCAAATATGGATGAATACAAAGTTTCAATCTCGATCCAACGAGGAAACAACTCAACTTCTTACCTCCTTACAGTTCAAAGATTATGCTTACAAACATCTGTTAGAAATAGAAAGGTGCAAATAAAACAAGTCTTGAACTTAACAACAAGCCTATCGTGTCTGATTTTGGAAAAATGAACTGATAACTAAAATGAATAGCTATATGAATAAAAACATAGATAGATGAATAAATGTACGAATGAATTAGTTACTGCATAAATAATTAAATAAATTTAGTTATATGAATATTATAGGTAACTAAAATAGATAAAGTGCACTAAGTTACCAATTCACCACAAGCAAATGTTTGTTTCTGTGTGTGCGTTTGTGTGTGTGCGTATGTGAGTAGTGCACGCACGCGAGCGCACGTGTGTTTAATTGTTCAGGCTTACGAGCGATTTTTTCGACCACACGTCCTAAAATTGACTGTTGTACTTGGGACAACGGTGAATATGTATGCTTAGTAGCAGAAATCAAGTCTGTAATTTAGGACCATTCAGCATAAGTGAAAACTTTGCTTTCGTTCAAAGAGAAATCAAAATGCTTTTGTAGTTCCATTTACCAATACCATATTCATAATTCAATATATGAGTGTTTATTTGATGATAAAACCTCATATTTCCGTGAGCTGTCCTGCCCAAACAACGTCGGTGCAATCTTGCTGGAGAATCCCTTTGTCTTCACCTTCACTCCTGTTCCTTGCCGACAAACCTAGAGATACATGTTATTCTCTAACAGTTTAATACGTTGCATGTTGCCCTTCATAGCATATTGCCCTTCCTAGAATCCCCCAAACATACCAAATGGTCTTTTGGCCGCATGACAAAAACATGCACATTTCAAGTAATATTTTTCTTCTTCCTCTTCTTTCATTTCTCGCAACAAGACCGTTGCACACACCATCCTTCTACCCCGCCTCGCTGTATTGCAATTCCACTTCAAATGGTGTCAGACAGTTCGGATCACTATGTAATGGTTTTAGTGGAGTCAAAACCGCTGTTCTTCGCTGCACTCTATACCGTCCCTTGATATTTTTTTTTCTTACCCCTCCTTCCTTTACTTTCTTTCTACCTGTTGCATCCACTGGTGTTATTTTCTTTTTTTTTAGGTGTTTCATTTGTTTTCTTTATATCTTCAGAAAGATAGCCAGCGTGTAATTTTCCCTCCAAAAAAAAAGAAAAGAAAAAGATCTCGACCTACAGTTTTCCCATCTCTTGTTTTCGAATGTTTTGTCTGTGCGTTCTTGCATCCTAACCTGTCTTCACTTTACCTCTCTTGTTCTATCTCCGCCTTCAATCCATCTGTCTTTTTATTATATTCTCATCTTCATTCTACACTCGGCATTCCCCTCTTATGATGAAAATACTTTAACCTTCTGTCCATGTTTCATATAGTGTCTCTCCCTCTCTTGTTAGTACTCCTAACGTCACTTCGCGAGGCACCAACCCAACCGCCGACTGGAAGCCACGGCGCTCACAGGCGATTGTGCAATTTCATGCTCTACTTGGCGTGTTTGTCCACTCGCAGGATTCTCCAGACGATTACAAAAAAAAGAGAGCAAGAAGAAAAAAAATGTTCTTCCGTGCGCCACGGGCCGCGGGCGAGCACACCTTCTTGGCATCACGGCCTGGCAAACGCGACAGTGAGCATCACAGTCCGGGCCCCTTGTCCGTCCGTCGCATTGTGAGAGCTTTGAGCCGTTGATACGTCGTCTCCCTGTGCGGGGGGCTGACACGGCGAGTGATGTGCAGCCGGCTGAAGCGAACGCTCCAGTTACTTGCGCTAACATTTACTTTCTCATTAAGCCCCCCTCGCCGAGTTAAGATGTCAAGGTTTCGACAGAAGGCGGTCGATAAGTCGCCCTCTTTTTCTATTGGTTTTGCTTGTCGCTGTTGTTCATTTTGTTTTCTCTTTCCTGTCTTCTCACGCGGCTCGGCGAAACACTGTTTTCCCGCCAGCAACAATTGGAACGAATAATTTGAGTAGCATATAGTGCTTAATGGGCAATTCATTTATCACGCATGTGCCGTTGCGCGTGCTCTTTTCAGGCGGAGTGAAAGGGAAAGAAAAATCTGCCTCTTTTCTGGGAGGGAGAGGGAGGGGACAAATTAATAATCAATTAAAACATCGTCTGGTGACATTCTTGGTCGTTTGGTTATTTGTCAGAGCAAAACGGTATTTTTTTTTAGTCTCAATGGGGATATTTAATTTCACGGAGTTTGATCCTTCTCATAATATTTGACTTATTGTGTTCGGGGGAAAAGGATATGTCATACCTGAACTTAAAATGTGATTTGTTATATCTTTTATAAAAAGCAACCCATTAACATCCAGTGAAATCACTTTGCTCGCAGTTATACAGCATTTTGCTATGTCTCATAAAATGAGAGAGGGACGGAGAGAGAGAAAGAGAGAGAGGGGGAGGGAGATAGAGACGAGGCGGATAAAAAACCAAAAAATGGAGCGTTAAAAGAAACAAGCAAGCTTGTGACCGTATTGTGTAAATGCAAGACATTGATTGCTTTTCAGGCCTCTTCTCTATCGACGGAATGAAGGCTGAACATCTGCCGAAAGTAGAGAATAGTGACTATTCTGAGGCAGCTTTCCTCTTTTGCGCTGACAGGTGATCCCTGACCTATCTATCGTTTTAATATCTATTTTGTTTATCTTTGAATCAAAATCTTTTCAAGTTTTGCATTTTTACATCCTTGCATTCTATCTAAGAAACACCTGATTACCTATTAAGGCTTACGCCGAGTATGATAAATGCCACAATAGGAGAAAACTCAAGAAGGATTGAAATCGCAATCGTAAAATAGCAAATATGTAGGCCTATATTTACTCATAATCATTTTATGATAATGTGTGTACGTGTGTGGGTATGTTTCAGCAGAATGTCACACACACACACACACACACACACACACACGCCCACATACGCACAAAAACACAAACACGTGCGAACGCGCACACACAAACACACAATTCCATGACAACAAATAAAACAAAGTCAAGGAAATGTGAGTTATTCATTATGGTATTGGAAGAATCGTCAGCTACAACAAGCAACCGAGGTACTGTAACAGATTTCCCGCGCATTTCTATCTTTCAATTTAGAAAGCAAATAAGGGCATGTAAACTGTCACATTTCAGATTTTGTTTTCCACAACGGGTTTTCTTGTGTGTGTGTTTTTTGTTTTGTTTTGAAGAAAGAGTCACAGAGGAGACAAGGGAGAAGGGAAAGAGATGGTAAGAAGGTGAGAACGAGAGGGAAAGGAGTAGAGAGAGAGGAAGACACATAAGAGATATAAGATAGATAGATACATATATAGATTGATAGATAGATGGAAAGAAAGATATAGATATAGATAGGTAGATAGGTAGATAGTTAGTTAGATAGATAGATAGATAGATAGATAGATAGAAAATTAGATAGCTGGATAAATAGATAGATAGATAGATAATTACATAGATAGAGAGCAAATAGATAGATAAAATATATAGGATTGATGAATATAGAATTAAATAGATAGGATAGATAATAAATAGAGAGATAGATAAATGTATGGATAGATAGATAGATAGACAGACAAATGGATAGATAGATACATAGATGGATAGGATAGATAGATGGATAGATAGATAGATGGATGGATAGATACATAGATAGATAGATAGATAGATAGATAGATGGATAGATATAGATACATAGATGGATAGGACAGATGATTAGATAGATAGATAGATAGATAGGTAAATAGATACATAGATAGATAGATAGATAGATAGGTAAATAGATACATAGATAGATAGATACATACATACATACATACATACGAACATACATACATAAATACATAGATAGGACAGGAAAGATAATGAGATAGATAGATAGATAGATAGATAGATAGATAGATAGATAGATGATCTATTTATAGGAATAGAAATAATGACAAAAAAGGAGAAAGTGACAGAATAGGGGCGAAAGAAGAGAGGAAGAACAAATAGAAAAGAGTTATATAGAGAATAACAGAGAGAAGTGAAATACAGAGGGTGAGAGATGTGGCAGAGAGAGAGAGAGATATAGAGAGAGAGGGAGTGAGAGAAAGAGAAAGGGGCGATAGATAGGCTTGCTTCAGAGAGACTATATTGTGTGGCCTAGATCCAGGAGAGGCAAGCAGCTTACTACTGTAGGGCTATCACCGAGGCTCATGGTGTCAGTCCTCTCTCTATTCCCGCACTAACATGCCGAATCACGCTCGCGATTCGCTCGGATTTAACCCCCGAAATCAATGATCGCAGCACGAGGTGTAGGGTTGTGATTGATACTGATACATGACGGCGATTTGTCGAAAGAATCGCTCTTACCTCTCCCCGAGCCCTTCTTAACCCCCGCGGCCGTACACGTCAGTCTTACGCGCTCTGATTGCGCCCGACATGGGCCGGGTCAAGTGCCCGGATAGCTCTATTATCGTTAGCCTTTGGCGCGTTTATTGTTCGATCCCCAATTTCGGATCGATAGCCAGCCTCGCTACAAATAATCAAGTTACGTTAGACACACTCAGACAGATGAAAGGGACTAGAAGATGCTGCGTAGATTGGCACGCCTTGAAAATGCGACTCTTTTTTCTCTCTCTTTTCATGGGGGGGGGGGGGCAAGAGGATTGCAAGATTGCCGAATCTACCGTGGGGTGGGGCATGAATGCGATTTGCGTCCAATGATTTACGCGACTCCTTCGAATCTGTCGGAAGTAGGCTCTCCTTTAAGAATACTATGACGTGCTCTTTTCACGCCTGAATGTTGTCTTCTGGACATTTCCCAAAAGAGATCGTGTGTGGCGCGATGCCCATTCATGCGCTCCGAATGGGAGTCGAGCTTACTTTGGCACGGCGGAAGCGATGGGGCTGATTTGATTGGCAGAAAAATCCAGTCATTCATGTTTAATACACTGTAGTATTAACCCCGACCCACCTCCCGATTCCCTAGCTCTCTCCCTTCAATTTTCCCATGTCCCCTCCCCCCCCCCCCCCCCCATCTATCATCCCTCCATTTTTTGCATGATTGTCTACAGCCGACCCCGGTGTCCATCCCCCCCCCTCCCTCATTAATGATTTACCCTAACTCCATATCATCATGACAATCGTTGATTATTAGAGATCAAAGATACACACACATACGCACACACGAAAGCACACACACACACACACACACTCGCGTATATATATATATATATATATATATATGTGTGTGTGTGTGTGTGTGTGTGTGCACATATATACATATATGTGTGTCTGTATGTATGTGTGTGAGGGCGTGTAACGGCTATTAACTGCGTTTCTCGATATCGTCACCACTTGACATCTACAGTAGATATAGATGTATCTTACAACTGATGATTATTATGAGTTTACGTCATGATACATACTGGTTCTCTATTACATAACTCAATATCGAGATTGGAACTTCTCCCCCATCCTCATTCCCCTCCCCAACCCCACTTTCCATAAAAAGGAGAGAATTATGGTCACGATACTCATGCACTCTTAAGGTGTTCTATGCTACTGTACGCTTTATTATCCATTTAGAGGCTGGGGAGACTGCTGAGACTGCGTGAGACTCCTATACATCTTCCTTTTACCTACATACCAAAACATACACCAGATTCTTAAGCACGAACACACACACAAACAAACAAACACTCACTCTCACACACACACACACACACACACACACACAAATATATATGTGTAATATTATATATATATATATATATATATATATATATATATATATATATATTTGCATATATACCTATATTTGTAATATGCATAAAACATATTACATGTACATGATTGTGTATCCATTGCTCTTCATATTCTTTGTCAAGACATGTCACTTTGACATGTTGGATGTGATATTTCTTTACAATGCGCTGATCATACAAAGGGTTCGATGTGTCTTTTTTGCAAAAAGTTTGCGTTGAAGATGCATTTCTAGTAATATATAACGTACGGTGAGGTGCTCTCTTCACACGAGAGGAGATGGTTTTGCAAATAGTCACAGATCCTATACAACATTACTCTCCAATAAACGCTTGATGTCTACAACTTTTACCGAGTTTCCGGTTGAAACATTATTTTGAAGCAAATGTGAAGATTTCCTTTTATCATTCTCAGTCACCCCCCCCCCCCCGTTATCGATCTCGTGTTTAATAGGAAGAAACGTGCATCACTAATTAGGCTAACACGTTGTCTGAGGATATGCAGCGGAGTACGACAACAACTAGCAAGGTAGCTGAACATGATATGTGTCTCTTCATTCTATGTTTGACACCATGAAGATAAACATCAAGAACGCAGAAAGGTGACTTCCCCTCCCCTTCGCTGCAGGATCTATCAAAGATATTTTCCAGTCTTCCTTCATCTTTTTCATCTCATTTAATGAATGTAAGTAGGGCAGCGACTGCCCCGAGCTACACTTTAAGAGAACGCGGAGAAATCCCACCCGAGTAGGTCGGTACATGAAAGGCGCTGGGGTGACATGAGCGAGCGGGTCGCCAGCCGTCTATACACGGGTTGTGAAACGGTCGTGTTCCACAGGGGAAACCGCGACTTAACTGACTCCTTTTAACAACGGAAAAAGAAAATTCTTTGAATGCAGGTGAGAGGTTGACGCAAGACATCCCACACAAGCAAAATTTCTCCCTTTTTTTTTTTACAGGGTGACAATTATTGAAACAAATTTAGATTTTTTTTTTTCAAGAAATTGTTACTGTGGAACAGTAACACATATTTTTTCTTCAATCCGTAGTTATCTAATGGGGTTTGGGTAGTTGCAAATTGCATTTAATGCTTTCAGTTGAAATTCATAATTTACAATAGATGAGTAATTCTTGGAAAAGTTGAAAACAGTATACACATTGTAGGCTTCTTCACCAGGCGCCCCAGTCTAGCTACGCCGGTAATGTAACAGTTAAAGGGAGTGTTTAACGTTTCGACAGGTTTCATGTTATGAAAGACACATTTTAGTGTTTACAACTTTTGAAAAGGCTGAAGTTTCTTTTAGGAAAGTGTGTTTTACTCTTCTGCTTACGTCTTTTGCCAGGCATAATCCTAAATACGTGTGTTGCATAACACACCTATTACACATATTATGTCAAAGCACCTTTATGACAAAAGAAAGCGAAAACACCAACTACAGAATTTCAAATAGGTTGAATCTTTATGTGCCTGCGTGTGCGTGTGTGTGTGTGTGTATGTATGTGTCTGTGTGTAAAAGAGTGTCTGTTTGTGTGTGCGTTTTTGAAAGCCTATGTATTAGTGGGTATTAGATGTAATCTCAAGATCTTGGCAATGTATGCGGTAGAGAGTATGATACTGTTAAATGCATTTCGCTAGTGAAAAAAAAAATCGAGGGAACGCTCATCAAAATTCTATGCTCTACATCACAAATATTTTGCATTTAATCTTCTTAACGGCGATAAGCCGCTGGAAAGTGGCGGGAAAATAAAAGGAGAGAGAAAAAATATGGAAAGAGAAAGCGAGGGAGGGAATCCGTAAGGATAAAAATCTGCTTGAGACTTCATCCTCGCTACGGGGCCCGGCCTCATGTATTTTTGACGCAAAGTACTAAGCACATCTTGTCGCTCACGACTATCATACTGTATTCGTTCTATTTTCTACACCTTCACAAATCTGGAGAGACGTATACCCTGAATCAATTTGGCTAAGAAGGTGACGGGGTTAATACCGCCCAGACACATTCTCCTTTCAAGCATGTATCTCCAAGGCAGAGGATGTGTGTGTATGCAATGAGAAATGTTGATATTTTATTAATCGGGTGGCACAAACAACTTAAGTTTTCTTAGAATGAGCTTGTCCCAATTTGTGATCTTTTTGGGGGCTATGAGACAATGAGCTAATCTTTGTGCCCCTAAACAGACCACCCATTCATTTCTCTGTCATTTTCATGCACATTGCTTCCAATGATTCCTAACTTCTTTCTTCGTTCTCTTCCTCAACCACCCCTCCAGCCCACTTCTCTCTACTTCTTAAATTTTGACACGATTTAGCGCAGTTGTTTCTGTTTTTAAATTTCTTGTTTTTCTTTGTTTTCTTGTGTTCCTGTGTATCTTTCAGTGTTAACATTGGAACTATAGTTTTGCTCTTTTCATTTGCGTGTTGAACATGAAGATCGGAGATGAATGCGTACGTCACATTAAAAAAACTATTACAAAAGCAAAAAACCCTAAACACTCACGCTCAGATCTATCCAGTTCCTTCCATTTACCTAATGTAATTGCAATCATCTCGTTAGTTTTAGACCCTTTTTTGTGACAAAAAAAAACATTTTATGAGGATCAGTCAAAAACAAAACCGTCCAGCACCAAATGAAAACGACGCGTAATTTTCAAAAGTCTCTTCTCCAACTCATTAGTAAGATTTTGAGTGTTTATTTAAGCTTGGATAAATTTCAAATGACCACTAGGAAAGTTATAGATAACAACAATTCATAAACTTTAGTAACTAGTCCCAATCTCTTTCACAGCAGACGTGAAATTGCTGAAATAAGCTCCCCCCCCCCCCCCCCCAGTGCCCCCACCCCTCTCAAAAAGGGGGGATGAAATCAGTAACTCGTTTTCGGACAAAACACCCACGGATCTTGATAAAATTATGAAACTTATCATTCCTCCCATTAATTCCAGTACCTTAGGTACAGTATGGTGTGTGCGTGCGATACCGTGTGTTCATTCCAGAAGAGGAACCCTGTATACGCCGAATATTTCGCGACGTTTTTATTTTCGCAAATATCGCGAGTCAGCTGCTATTCGCGAAATTAAAGACACGCGAAAATATTGACTCTAATGCCGATATGAATGTGACGTACACGTATACATTTCTCCATTCAGTACAGGACTCCACGATCGCAAATTTAACCACTCACGAAATTGTCGGGAAGTCCCGATTCGCGAAAATTTAGACTAGCGAAATATGGCGTATACAGTAGTCTGTACAGAAATGATAAAAGTTCATAAGCTCAGCAGTGAAAAGAAAATGATCAAAATCGGATGAAGATGATGAAAGTTATGAATTTATAAAGTTTCGCTAAATTTTGTAAAATAGTTCTCGAACAGTTGATATGAATGTGTAACTGAGTGAGCTGATGATATAATCTCCTTACATTTTTCCATCGATCGATTTTTCTGCTAGAATGTACAACATAAGGCTATTCTTGTCCTCATAACTTAAAAAACAACTCCAAAATGATGATCAGTCAGATAATTATATTATAGAATTTAGGACTGGAGCATAATTGGTTTGATTAAGAAAAAAAAACCGGAAACAAATAACAAATGGATATTTCACGATTTTAATCCCAAACTATATGGCAAATTTTGAATCGATGACATCATCTACTCACTCATTTCGATATTCATATTCATTGTTCAAGAACTCAGTCTTGTGAAAATGAGCGAAATTTTATAGGGCCTACGTGTAATTTCCAAATTTTCCTCATTCTTATCCGATCTCGATCAAAATTTTCACTGTTGTGCTTAATACATAATACTCGCTATTAAGGCCAAATGTAAACGGTCCGAAGTAACCCTTTAATGTTGTCGGTCTTATTATGCAACTCGATGTGTATGTCACAAAACACAACTTGGAACTTCAAGCGTCGCATATCATTGCTGCAGAATTTTTAAACACAAATTGCAATGACAATCAGCCAAAACTGCAAGTAAGTCAGCCATCGATATCCACGTTATTAAAAGGAATCCGACCAATACATTTGTTTACTCGTCACACCTTTGCTTTTAGAGAGATACAACGAACGTTTCTCTTTGCTTGAACCACGAGTTCGGGGCGGATTGCTCCCTAGAATTCCCCGGTGACGTAACCTAGCTATCTCCAACCAATCGCGCCAGACAATCTCGTGGAACATTTCTCGTTTAATGCGCACCCTTCGGGCGGCGGCCTAATTTCCTAGCACACATTCTTACCATCATGTCGGCGGGTTCAGGGCGTACGCGTCCGCGCGGAATAGGAAAAGACAGGGGCGAAGACACGAGTGAAAGAGCAAAATCCCAACAGCGATTAGTCTTTTCACCAGTCAGTGACTCAGAAATAATGTTTACTCAATTTAGCCCCGCGACATTTCGCAATCGCGTTATCTCGTCCGCTGCTCGAACACAAACTGACGGCTAAAAATAACCGCCGAATGGCTGCAGTCGGGGGTAGAAGGCACAGTAACCCAGAAAGGGCTAATCACATGGGACTAGAATCAAAAAGAAGAATTAGAGCATGTGAGATGGAGGGCGCTACATGAGGGTTGTCCTTCAAACCAGCGGGAGAGCAAGCGTACTTTTCTCCCTCTCTCCCTCCCTTTCTCTCTGCCCCTATCCCGTACCTTCCTCCTTGGCGAACTTTGCTGCATTCTTCTACCGCGTCGTAGTCGAAGGAGCGCAATGAAGTCGATTTTATAAGTGAATGACAGGGACGACATTGATTTCATTATCATGCCCCGTAAACGTGTCGAAGATAAGTGAACATAAACGATGTGAGTCATTAGTTCAACATTGCATCGACAAAGATTTTTTTTTTGTCCTGATATAATAATTCGTGTCTTTTTTTTTCTTTTTTTTCTTTTCAAAATTATTGTTGCTCTGGAAATGTGTTTTATGAGCATTCTGTCAGCAGCAAAACGCTTAAGTAGATTTCTGTGTCGAATTATGCGGCGTCCTAGATGGAAATTGATGGAAACATTATGCGCCCTTTTAACTTAAAGTCATTTATGAGGAGAAATTTAAAGTTTAGATATACTTGTTTCTGTCAGTATCAACAGAAGTATTTATGATAATTCTTAAATTTATTTAAAACAAAAGAAACATTTTGGACTAATTCCGGCGGTTGCCTTTTCCATGCGATCTCAAAAGGTTTTGATTTGACTTCAAACTTCATATTTAAAAATCTCGCAGGGCTTCCATATGTTCGGAGGGGTGGTCGTCTCACGATTAGTCATCTTTAGCTTAAGAATAAATCTGGAGCTTACTTTTCTTCCCTTAAGTCGTCTGTGCATATTTTTGTGTCACGTCAAAGTTTTGTGAATCTACCAGGAAATAGTGTAAGCAAATTAGAGGAAATAATAACAATAAAAACTACGTATTTGACGAGTACAGATACATAGAAATCACCAAGCTTTAAAAGGTATCCCAGAACCCCCCTCCCGAAAAGGAAAAATCGTACCAAGAATCTCGATGTGAAATAAAAGATTGGCTCTTAGCTAAGATGAGAATAATATTACCAATATAAGACATTCTTTTTTTTACACGAGTGTCAAATTAACCAAAACAGCACATTATCAAGCATCGAATGAATAAGATATTTTTCATATTCGCTGGAAATTCGTGGTTGCAGATTGCATGAATAATTTATTTTGTTTTTCAAGTATCAATAAGCAAGGTCTTGTCCATAATTCATCAGGTCACACTTAACAACCTGAGAGACTTTCTGGAGTTATTCAATTAGATATTCTTCCTTTTTACATGTGATTTGTTGTGTGGTTCTCTAGCAATGGATTGTATGTGCTATATTAGCATCCCTGTTTTATCATCACTGAGATTACTAAACTCGAACGTAGAAAAGGATTTCGAATCTGATGCGTTCAAGTACTTGAAGTAATAGACCAGAACCTATCGTATGTTGCAGTTTTATTTTGCTCTGTATAGTTGCTCCAAGGCGGATACGAGAATCAGCCAATAATAAAAGTGCGTGTTATATTCTTCCTTATACAGTCCCAAGGCAAACAAACAAACACACACGCGAGAGCGTATACAATCATATGCTCATTTGTACGCTGCATTGCACACACACGAGATGTGGTTACAATAAATGGAAAATACCGTATTCTCTTTCTGCGAGAAACCAAGAGATGGCGGAAGACCACATTCCATAACGACGACGTCATAATTCATTTCTCTTTTCAATTCAACTTCACCTAATATGCATGGAGTTTGTGAACGCAAAGGCAGCCAGCCTTTGCGAACGAGCCGATGTGAACGTCTCAGTTCCTATGAGGGCGGTGCACTTAATTTTCACTCATAACGATATATCGTAATCTGACGTCACATTGTAATGCATGTTCCACAGAGGTTCCTATTATCTAATCTCACGTGAGAAAAGAAACAAAACCATGAACAAACAGACAAGATTAAGCTGTCAATAAATCGTTACAAGCTAAATTCCACACATGTACTGCACAAGAGATTCACGTGCAGATATATTTGTCTGCTTTAATCTTCGAAATACTATCATCCCCTTAAAAAAATAAAAGATATAACTAAACAAATTAAATATTATATTTACAGTATATGGTCCAAAGGTGAATTTGAGTCTTAGGTTCGTGATCAATTATTTCAAGAAAATTTAATGATAAAGTAGCATTCTGAAGGATGATTAAATGATTGATTACAATACATTGTGAATATTAATCATTTCGGTGGAAATTACGATTCTGCCACAAACTATAGATTGTAACTACCTCAGCTGGAAGATTGTGGAAATGCTATGAAAATGGCAGGCCCTAATGTCAAATTCCGAAAATACAATTTTGGCTTAAGATGCTTCACCAGTCTGCAAGATTGTTTAAATGAATTTGCTTTATTCTTTGTTTTGCAGAGATGTTATAGATTCATTTTATGCATAATTATACATGCACAATTAAATTTGATAAGAAAATTCGAATACATTGTAATCCATAATTATCCGAAACATATTTAGTACCTGTGCAAGAGGGATTTTGTCAAAAAATATGTTTTAATGACGCACATTAATTACTTATTTCCTAATCCGAGCTCCATCATCAATGCAACACGTAAAGTGTATACTTTTCCAAAGCACATAATAAGGATTTTTTTTTTCTCCGTCTTCTGTGCTCACTCGTACCCCTAGGGTGTGGTGTCATAGCCCTGACTTCATAAAGTTGGCGTGTTTTAACGATGGAGTCGTTGAGGGCAGCAGAATAAATTGTGCTGATTTTATCACCATAACGCTAAAAAAGGCCAAATTTAAAGTAGTAAGAGATTCAACTGGCTGCATGAAGGTTAGCAATCATGGATGCAAATAATAAGAGCGGTTAAATCGGCATATTCGCTCTAATGTGTATTTGCGTTCCACCTACGTCATTCGGGGGACGGACAGATATCTTACCAAACAAAGTGGAAGGTTTGGCTTTTATACTAGTGAACAATGTACACTGTCTTCGGACGAGGAACGATAAAGGAACGCAACTGAAGGCCTTGTAATAATATCCTGATGTAATAGATACGTTCTTTCATGACTGAACTAATTTGATTTATAACATCACAGCTAGCTTTGGAGTGAATGGCAGTCCGTCAGGCTAATTCACGTCTTCACAACAACTTCCTTATCTGTTGCCCTCAGACGTAAGATTGAAGATTAACCCTACTACAGCCAATCCTAATCTGTTTGTGCGGAGAAGCAATGGCATTTGCGATCGTGTCAATGAGAGAGTTAATTAATTCTTCGGGGAATAAAAAAAGCAGTGTCCTCTAAAACATCTTAAGCATCTTAAACTCATCTTAAAATGCTCAATTTGTTCCACAAAGTATTTGTGATATACAGGATAAATGGGTCAAACGCGTTGATTACTCTCAAGTTATCTACATAAATTGAATTCAGCTGTCACTCACATGTCATACGAGTAAATGCAGCCATCGTTTTATTGAGAGTATATATATAAACACGAGCAAAACAAAACTAATCAGGGTTGAGTGCCCCCTCTTGTACGCAGGCGGCAGAGACGGGGTTAAGCAGAAAAATCACAAACAACAACAAATCACACTCACTAAACTCATGTGTTATGCCGAGGGCTGTTTACGGGTAAGCGATAATTCACCTCTATGTAATATGAATGACGGCACTCCACATGTTTGATTCATCGACTTCCCTCCCCTACCGTCCCCCTCCCCTCCCCTCCCTTCCACCCCCATCTCCTCCCATTGAGGCATCCCATGGTCCCTCCAAAGGGAATCGATCATTAAAATCCTTCCCGCGTGCGGTCATGTTCAGACATTTTAATGCACCCAGGGGCCTTCAGAGAGGTGTGAATGATGGACCACTGGTGGAATATAGGGGGAGCGGGAGGGGTGAAAAAGATAGAGTGGAAGAGGGGTTAAAAGAACGCAAAGAGACAACAAAAACAAAATCGAAGAAAGGGAAGTGCGTGATTCTTTGGAATAATAAACGCCGGGACATTCTGATCGTTTGCGCTCAAAGAACTTCAAAGGAGACACGTCCACCGTTGACATGATATGCAACTACTGCTTTCAGGTTCAAGTGCAACCTGATGTTAGCTATACCAGATTGATGCCGGGACACGCTCCTGGAGCCCTTAGCTAATCCACCGCTCCCGGGTCGCTGCACGAGTCAAGAGGGGCGAAAAGCTTGGATAAAAAACAGAGGATGACGAAGAAGAAAAGAGCAAAGAGTGCGGACTCTGATCATCTCATGTGCGCGTGCGTGTATGTATGAATGTGTGTTTGCATCGGGTTAGTATTTGTGTGTGCGTGTGCGTGTGTTTATGGGATGGTGGGATGAGGCAACGAGCTTGCGAGTTTGGCTGATACCCAGCGTTATTTCATGTGACCTGTTTTTATTGATCCCACAATTCTTCGAAGCTGCAGCTATATAATACTGTAGAAATTGTATACACCATCATCAGGCACGCGTGTGATGGGTCTTCTCCGAATGTTTCACGTTTGATTATTCCACCACCTCAGTAATTTCAAACTTGTTCCTTATTCTTGACTTGGGTAAGGGGATCATTGGTTAACTCACAGTGTCTCCACCATTGGCTCATGTGTAATCCAGAGTGAATGTGCTGATCAGTGTGAGCTCTTTTTCCTTTTAAAACCTTTTTCTCAGATATGTTGCCCCTTACCAAGTAATGCCAAGCCTCGAAGTATGAGGAATCCATGAAATAAAGAAAATAATATGTGAAGAGTTTTATCGCAAACCGAGCTAACTCCATCCTTGTTAAGTTGAGATATTTGTGATTAAAGCTGCTAAAAATCAAAAGAATGATAAGAAAATACAGGACATTTTTAGTTATAACTTCTAGAATATTCCTTGTTATGTCACAAGTGAGATATTAATGGAAAGGTTTAATTTTGCTCTATCTGATGATGGACTTTGAAATGTTTAAAAATGGCGCTTAGCTAATTTTGCAATAAAACTTTTCATATCGTAAGTTCGTCGGCATGCATCATGATCTTGCTCAAACGTGTACCGTAGCACTAAATCATATAAAAAGAAGTACATTGCGTGATATTGTCATGTGCAACAATACAAGAATGCACGTTTTGATTATTTCTTTAAACACGCATAAAGGTGTGTCCCACATTCAGTATACGTGCATTGCAACTGAATGACAAATTGCTGTACTTCTAAGTGACTTCTACGTCAATAAGCAATATTCCATGTCTGACTTTAATCTGCAGATGATTTCATAGCTGCTAAATAACCAATCAATTCGTTACAACCCATTGTCACATTTGCAAACTTTTCAAGATAACACTTTAAACCTGTGGGACTACGGTTACTTCTTTTTTTTTGGTTTTTTTTTTTTTTTTTGTTTTACTGGAATAAATTCCCTCACCATCAGAATAAGATGAAAATTGTAACTATCGACAATACCCTTAGGCATAGTGTCAGGGCACAACATGAATGTAAGAGTTCTCCTACTCCCCCCCCCCCCCCCCCCCCTCATTCCGTAGAGGGAAACTATTTTGCAACCAGGTCACATTCTGGGTTTCTAACAAAACTAACTTTGCTTATGTACAGACGTTCTTGATAAAACATGTTTTCTCTCTTTTTTTTTCCTTTCAGTTTCTCCCGCCACTTTTCTGAACGGTATCGAATTCCCTCGATTGAGGTATAGTATCTTGTCATGGTATAAAGGCACCTAGATCCGGAGGCTGTGTAACGTCATAGGCGCAGGCTGATACCGGTATTAATTAGTTTCGTATGAAGATATGGCGTTCTGCCCCAGGGTCTTGAGAGTGAGAAGGCGGATCAGCGAAAAAAAAAACCGAAAATGTTTTATGAAAAGGGTATTCGCATTGGCTATGTTTCTAAAAGTGACTTTTACACCTTTCCAAACCTTTCGGTCAAAATATTAATTCCCTACATCCATTCATTCGTCGTTCCTAGTTCCCCCTTTTTTTCTTTCTTCCTCTTTCAATTACTACTGCGCATGCTCCCAGGGACCCGCGCGCTGGCACTGCACTGATGACATGCGTTCATATTTGTTTTTACTTGCATAGATATCATTAAATTTGAACTATGAATGTCAATGAAAAGACAGGTAAATTAATGATTCTAATCAAAACTTTACTCATTGATGTAGGTCTTGATGAAAATGATGCTGCAATTAGTCATACTCACGAACAGAAAGCAACTGAATCTCTCTCTCTCTCACACACACACACATTGACTCACACACACTCTCTCTATATATACACTCACTCACACCCCCCCCCCCACACACACACATCACATCACTCCTGTCTTTCAAGGAAGTGAAATGTTTATTCATGCAAGTATTCATATCGGCCTGCTGTATTGGATCAACCACGAGATCTGCATGATTGTGTTTATACGCTGTGACCTCAGTACGTGACCGCCGTGAAGTTTCTCTACGAATTCCACATCTCCGTTAGATCATGTCAGCTTGGGAAGGAGGGTTCATTCTTTGGATGCAACAGGTTTTTCGCATTAATTAAATCGTTGCTAATCGTACAGTGCGCTGAACCGTTATGTATCTGGCCAGTGATAACACGCCTCTTTCTTCTCGATTGTGACGTCACAGAGAGGACGCAGCTATAATTATTGTACGTCGTCCCGCGACCAGTCAGTCATTCGCTGACGGCTTATCTGGGTTGACGAAACGCTACGTTCAGGCAATAGTCACATGACATTTCACATTGGCGATGTGATCTTTTGCTCTATTTACTATGTAGGTCGTTTAGGGTATACCAATAAAAAGCCCAAGACGGATCGGCTTTCTGTAGCGGTGGACAAGCCATTGCTTCCCGAATGAAATGTCCTACCGTTGGCCCTGTGACTTTTGCTGACACTGCTTTTTCACGCAGTCGATCAGGACATGAATACAACATGCTTCGATATCTTATTGATCTGATTTTCGTTAATATCCTCTTTGGCGGGATGTTACAGCTATTCTTTGTGTATTTCGATGTCGTTTTAATATGGTTTTGCCTTTGTGTTTGTTTTGTTTATATTTTGATGTCGTGAAAACATGGCTCTGTATACAAACAACTCCCATGGCGCAGTTTTGTAATTCAATCAATGTAAGGTAAAGTGTCTTTAAATAATATGATATCGTTTTTGTGCTGAGTGAGGATATCACTGTTATTCTCGTCTCTTAATAATTCTCCTTATTGTAAACAAACACTGTTTATGTCAGATAGATTTACAAATTTGCTTGATATATGACTATTGCATTTTTAACTGATTGAATGTGTCAAACGCATCAGACATCACGGTATGAAATGAATAAATTGAAATGATATTGACATGGAATGACATGCACACACAATGTCGTTTGATGTGATGACATGTCCGGCAAAAATGTCTCGTCTTTAAGTTTTTGATTAATCACGAGGTCACGGAAAATAATAAACAAAAACAATGTTAATTTTTCACTGGATTTCTCATCAGTCTGCAAATTCATTACGACATTTATTTTTTTTTCCTTGTGAACGAATAAAAAGAAAAACTCAAAAAGAGTTGATAGCAAAAAAAACCCTGTCAATTCGAAATAGTCTAGTTCTCGATTGGACTTAAGATCATATCTGGCTGTCTACAGAGATGGATTTTTCTTTTTAGTGGACATTATTTCATCCCAAGCACACAAGAGTCAATCACCAAAACCACTGTGAAATGATTTCAGTGCATTCACGTGATAGTCTAAATTTCACCATGACTGTTAACACGCAAATTTCAGTGAACACGCTGGGACTCATATAGATAATAACGATGAGGGGTTCGTACTCGGTCGGGTCTTTTTGAGACACCGTGAACAGCGAACTTCTCCGCAACATTCCATGATTATGTCGCTTGTGGGTATACATTTATCACATTTCACCTGTCACGACTGATGGATGCGAAAAAGTGCACATGCGTTAAAACTCGACATATTTACACACAACGGCAAAAAGAGGAAGGGGAAAAACGAAAGAGGAAAAAAAATAGTCACCATCACAGAGAAATAGCCAGACCTTGTGTTCGCTGCGTATCTGTGTGTGCATGTATGTGCGTGTGCGTGTTTATAATGTAAAATGTGATTGTGCGTGCAACCCCAAAGTGTATTTTACAGCAGAGTGTGTGTGTGTATGTATGCATGCTTGTAAGCGCACAAATGATATATTATGGAGCTATAGACACACTCACATGCACGTGTGTCTGTGTGTGTGAGTGTGTTTGTTTGTGATCGCTTCTTTACGATTGATTTAGGATGTGCAAGCTCTACACACTTTTATGAATTGCAGAATCGTGATTAAAGGCATTTTACAGCAACGTTTCCACTTTGAAATATTTCAGTTGAGCGTTTCCACCTAATACCACATTTACATGTATGAAAAACAAGTTAAGTTGATTACAGCTGATAGTTAAACTAAATCTCATAAAGAAAACAACAACAGCAACAAAGCACGCATACACACTTACACACTTACACACACACACACACACACACACACACACACACACACACACACACACACACACACCCAAAACTGGCTTCTCAGTCTCCATTACTGCTATGTAAATATTTGAAAAAAAAAGAAAAAAATGGTTTGACGGATTAACACAATAATTACGACATGTTAAGCCCTGGTGTAAATTTTCAGGTAGTGAACATTAAACCAATGATCTTGGATTCCCTTGGGTCAAAACAAAAACAAAAACAAACAAACAGACAAACAAACAAACTAACAAACCTGAACCTGTTTTGCCGAGAAAAGGTTAGTAATAGAAGGAGAAAATGGAAAAAAAATGAAAAGAGAGAAATTAAACAGGACAGAGAGAGAGAGAGAAAGAGAGAAAGAGAGAAAGAAAGAAAGGGAGAGCGAGGAGACGAAAGAGAAAAAAGGAAGAGAGATCGGACGGGAGTCTGTAATTCAACCTAGTTCAGCATTCCTTGCGCGCCATCATGTCAGAAAAACATTATTCAAGTAAGGCGAACCGCTATCGACCACTTGTGCCCTTCTATTGATTTTCCAGATTTATAAATCTGCGTCCGGGGACAGCCCCTCTTGCATAACAAGATTTCCCCGATGCCAAACAATTTCTTTTTCTAAAGGCAGAAATACGTGCGTGCACATCGCAAGTTCTTCAGGAGCTTTTATTACCCCCCCCCCCCCTCCATCCTACTTTTCTTCGTCGTCTTGATCCTTGTTCCTTCTCTTGCACATTAAGTGATTAAAATCGGCTTCTCTTGCCTGCATGTCTCATTTTTCTTAGATAACTCTTTACACTGGGACCGTGACGATGAATAGCAGATGTTTGGACCTTTCAAGAAGAGGACAGTAAATTGGGGAGTGGAGAGGGACAGCGAGGGGGGGGGGGGGGGGGGGGAGGGGACGGGGGAAGGGAGAGAGAGAGAGATGAAAAGGGAGATGAAAAGTGGAAAACAACAGAACGGTGTGTTTAAAAACGGTCCGTGCAAGCAAAAGAGTACGCTTACATTCTTGTCAGTGCTTGTGGCGTACAGTGGCGTACAGTGTACCAGGCAGATCCGATTCCTTTCACATACACAATTGTATATGCATAATTACATATGCATATATATATAGAAATATATATGAATATATATGTATATATATAAAGTGAGATATGATATATATATATATATATATATATATATATATATATATATATATATAAAGTGAGATATGATATATATATACATATACATATACATATACATATATCAGGGCTCGACACTAACGGTGGCCCGGGGCCACAAAAAAAGGACGTCGGGCCACCAAAATTTCAGAAATGGTGTATTTGGTGGCCTGATCGGGCCACCAAAAATAAAAGTTAGTGTGGAGCCCTGTATATATAATATATACATATACGTATATTACATAATGAATATATTTCGTATAAATTGATACATAAATGTGATATTCTTCCTTTTCTAATGTGGTGAGCTTTGTGTGACGAGGTTTTTTTTGTGTGTTTTGGTGTTTTCTTTTTACTATAGGCCTATATACATACGTTTGTCCTTGTTTCATGTATTAGTGCAAATCTGAAACGGAATTATGAACACAATGCGCGAGGGGCATCGGTCTCTGGTGGCCATTCTATTTTCCAATGTTATCATACTATCATATTTTTTTTGTTTTTTATGTGTATAAGCGCTTCTTGAGACTCGCTTTATGTAGGACGCTGTTCTCTCATTGCTCTCGTGCGACGGCGCCTAGAGCCATAGAATTTCGAGACAGCTAAAGGACCTGCGCTTAATGATTGACTGCGAGCATCGGGGGAGGAACATCACGTTATGACGAGATGCCATGATGATGCTTGCATACCCCGGAGACGCCGTGTGGCGGCGCACTCCTAGTTAATATACCCAAAGAAAGGCACACGTGACGGAAATAGGATGTTTTGAAATCAAAGTTGTTAAATGTCGTCATAACGCCAACACACGTCAATCAGGCCGTAACCGAATCCCTATCAAACGAATCTTATCCATTTGTTTTGAAGTTAGGGAAGTCCGTATAATGCAGTAAGAAAGGCAAAAAGAATATATATATATATATATATATATATATATATATATATATATATATATATATCAACCAACTTAGTTAAATGTCACTCACAGACACATCCACGCACACGCACACAAACAGGAAAAACAACAACAAGTCAATTGCTGCAACTCCCCATTCGTGCGAACAAACTGATCATGTTATGCTAGGTGTGTTTAAAAGGTGAAATTTCCCATCTTTGATGAAGCAATTATAAGGTGCGTTTCTATGTGATATAACGCTACCTGAAATATCAACGTTGACGGTTCGTTGTAATATTCATGTTTGTTTGGAAATAGAAATAAAATGAACTTAAATCTGAACTGTGAACATGACTATCGTGACATAGTTTATTGTTATTATCAAAGTGAAAGCAGAAGGAAGTATTGGTCTGAATTTGCATAATTTATATTCAGACATATTCCATGACTGTATTCCATTACTTTGATTCAAAGCAATGTAGCTGGAACAGAGTATGTATTCTCTTTATGAGAGCACATGTCAATGCTGAAGTTCACTCCTGTCTACGTCTATGCTTTATTTTGAACATCCAAACTGCATACCACCCCCTCCCCCGCTTCACTCCGTCTTTTTTTTCTCTACTTATCATAATATCGGTGACATTTTAAAACGTACTTTTCTGATGTCGAGCTTGGTTCATTTCGTTTCATCTTCTCTCCTCCTTCTTCCGTCGCTATAGGTTTGACTGTGCCACAATGACTCCGCTTCCAGCCTTCATGTACCAAGAGTACAGCGGCCCAAAACCGGAGTGTTGCATTTAGAATAACTTTCTCCCAACCATCTTGCAATTTCCCCCATGCTCCTTCCTTCCACCACCATCCCCCCCCCCTCCAACACACACCTTCCCCACCTCTTTCTTTCCCCATCCCCCTCTTTTTCCGAAAAGCTCAACGCACAAATATTATTCTAGTAGCCCGTCCGCCATTTAAAAGAAACTGGGTCTTTCGCCCTCGGGCCCCTTACCCCATTTCCGTCAAATAAAATTTGCCACGGATACGCAATGATCGCTTACTAGGGCAAGGAGGGAGAACAAATCGTTTTCTTTTTTGATTTTTTTTTCTTTTTCTTCGTGTTTACATTGACCACGATAATAAGGAACATAGAAAAAGACCCTCCAAAAAAAGATACGTATTTCCAAGCAACATCGCCATAATTGTGTCAGTGTCTGCCACGAGAAGAAAAATTGTGACAGATTGTATATTGGGGGCCCCCTCTCTGCTATTCCGCCGGCCGCAATTTGGTCAAATGCTGCAGAAAGTGACGGACGCGGGAGGGGGTGGGGCCCTAGCATATTCAAGGGTTGGGGGGGGGGGGGGGGGGAGAGGGGTACTGGCAGCGTTGGGGGGGGGGGAGGGTTGTATTAAGGTGAAAAGTGTGAGTCGTGGCACGAGTGGATCGACGAAAACCTTTGATTCTAAACGGCAGACAAGGAGAAAAGGTGCACGTGAATGACGTCTGGCAAGGGAATTAATGAGAAAACAAGCGTGTGTTTTGAGAGACGCAGGGGATTGAATAGGCGGAATGAACCAAAGTCACATTTTATGGAATCAGGCTAGGTGAAAATATGCGCCTAGAGAAGGAAATATCTAGGCTATACGGAAGACTACATATACGTAACAGGAAGTGTTGTTATGATTTTCCATTCCAAGTCATCCTTTTATTAATTCTTGAAATACCCTTTTATTGCGTTATAAGGGGTCGTTAGCCTCTTTCAGAGAATAGAAATAAGAAGAGATGACAGAATAAACGCATCATAGGGGGAAAATGTGATAACGTTTATGTTTTCTTATTTGTCAATATATCTATCATGAAAAGACCATTTCGTTCCCTTTCATTCACTTTACAACTTTCTCATCAAATACAACGAAACTCAATGCTATTCTTTTTCGACAATACTTGGCCGTTTAAGCCTACATGTGTATGTTGGCTTAAAATGATAATAAAACTGAAACTGAACTAAATGGAAATAAGGACAGACAGACAGTAAAATCAATTCTATGTCCTCCGATGAGCCCAAGATTTCTTCTGTCATGAACATTATTGTTTTATACACTGCAAAAAGTCCGGTGTTAAATAGTGAACACCGAGCTGGTGTTAAATTTTTGGTGCTCATTTATGGTGTTAAATTAACACCTCCGGGTGTCATTTCCAAATTTTAAACTGTTTTTTGAAGAGTTTCTTAGTAACTGCACTTCTTGTTGATTTTTAATTTAAACAAGACGATCAAGAATTTTACATTAAAATACTAGATTTTTAAAAAAATGTGAAAATAAATTTACACCAAAGTAACACCAGCTGGTGTGGTCTCTTATTGAAGCTGGACGGGTGTTAAACCATTGATATTAACACCAACAAATATCAAATCAACACCATGTGGTGTCATTTTTGAATTAACACCAGTACAGTGTCAAAATAACACCAGGTACAGTGTCAAATTAACACCACGAAGTGTCAGTTGAACACTTTTCAACACCATCACAGTGCATTTTTAACACCTGTGGGTGTGGTCCTCTATTTAAGTTTGATCGGTGTTAGATTTAAAACCCGTGGTGTTAAAGCTAACACCGATGTTTTACAGTGTAGCGTCACTTGAGTCACACATGTTGTTTTCTTTCTTCTTAAAATTACCCGAGCTCGGAATTTTTAAAATGATATTGAATACTTTGGAAAATGTTGACTCTAATCTTTCTTGATAGACGTATTTGAAGTTTTCTGAATGTCTTACACAAAGCGTTTCAGTGGTTATGCACAAATGAGAAAAGATTGTATTTGTGAAAAGCAAGAAATATGTCTGAATCACTCTTTTTAAGAGACGTATTTGAAATATTCTAAATGTCTAAGAAAGGCGTTTCAGTGGTTATGCACAAATGAGAAAATATTATATTAATGAAAACGAACAAATATTTGAATGGCATGACGACACTTCAAGACGCTCAAAACTCGACTGCATATTAAATTTTGCATGACAGTGGTAATATGATTAAGTAAAGAAAAGGCATGTCATTTCTTTTTTCGTTGTTCACTATGCCGTATCTTCACTTGGCAACTGCATGGCAACTGAGTACTCTGTGAACTTTACCAAAAAAAATCCCTACACACACATTTTTTTCTTTTTCGCGTAACCAATTCTCTGTTTATTTTTAAGGCGAGCATCGTCGAAGTCGAGAGCATCGCTGACGGCGGGAAAGCAACGTCGGAGCATTTTCGCCTTCAGTGTGTGTTGCTCAAGTACGCTCGCTTGGTCACTCGAAAGTATCAACACCACGTCAATGAGACAAATGCGTGCGCGGTGCACACATAATGCGGTCAGCTAGTTTTGTTCCTCTATACAGCGGACAGGTGCGGGATAAGTGCGCTTGTAAAAACATCCGGGCATTCTGGCGCAGGTTCGTGTAATGAAACATGCAGGCCTATTTTGACAAATACGATCCTAAATGCATCATACCGCACTATCCCCTATACGTGTCAGTGTCTTCGGCTACTGACGTTTATAAAATCACCAGCGTGAGATAATTTCGCGATATCATCGAGGTATAATCGCTTTCTTCCTCGAGTGTTATTGCCACGTGTAAACTGCCCAATAATGTTGCAGCTGCGGCTGGACAGACGTAGACTAGCCGCCCAGGGCCGGGGTGATCCCCGAAGCGTGCTCGCGCTTGACCCACGCGATTTCTGCGCGGACTACTTGAGAGGTGGTGGCAGCGATTGGATAAGGGGGAGGTGAGACGACGAGTCGCGCGTAATGATTGGCAGCCATACCCGGAGCTGATCAATGGGTCCACTTGGCGCGTATCGGATAACGCGCTGGCGTGATGCTTGGCCATCATTCACCGACCGGTGAGCGAGCGGGACGAGGAGGAGCTAGGGGAGGGAGGGTGAAACAGAGAGAGAGAGGGGGAGAGACGGAGAAGAAGGATCATGTGTGTATATGAGAGAGAGAGAAGGGACATATATTTGTCTCTGTGTGTGTGAGAGAGAAAGAGAATAATGAGTGTGAGTGAGAAATAGAAAAACATAGCGACTTGTAGTAAGTCATAAAGTGAGAATGCATTGCCGCAGTAAAAGAGGTACAGTGTGCTAGTATATACGCCGACAAAACGAAGTTTATGTGTTTACATACGTGCATATCACAAATGTGTATACCTTTACATAATATTGGATACCGCATATACAGTATGTTTCATAATTATACATACACACACACACACACACACACATACATATATATATATATATATATATATATATATATATATATAATTATATATATATATATATATATATATATATATATATGTGTGTGTGTGTGTGTGTGTGTGTGTGTGTGTGTGTGTGTGTGTTTCTGTCTGTCTGTATCACTTCGGAAGCGCCATATATTTTGAGTGTGTATGGGAGTATACAATATATTCCTTTTTTTCATTCATCGTGTTTTGTTCTCACATCCTTTCTAGATAAGACAAACAGTTCTCGTAGAGTCGGAAAGCAAAATCACACATCACTGTTGAGCGACTTAAACAGGGATGTAGTCCTAGGGCGGACGTGTAGCAAGGCGGGACGAATGGAGCTGATCAGAATAAAGATATCACCAAGCAAGGTGAGATCCAATGTGGAAAAAAAAAGAAGAAGATGAAGGCGTTTTGAGGCAAAATAATATGTGCCCAGGATGACACTTTAAACTCCAACTTCTCGCGGAGCCCCCCGAAAAATAGGTCAGGCGAAGATGGGAAGAAAGTGATCAATGTAATTAGAGACTTCTAGAGGATGAAAGCGTCGGAATCAAATGTATTTACATCACCTTGGAACTGTAACGCTTTTTTTTTCTTCAGGATAAGGAGAGAACGCAATGACACATCGAGGTAAAAACCTTGATGCCCCGCTCTCAAACTCTTTCCTGATGTGAGAAAAGTTATCTTTTGTATGTCTGTTTTCATGCATGCTTGTTACTCTGTCCGTTGCATGCATGGTTGTAGTTTTATTATTTTTTCCAGTAGGCACTGGTAGGCCATTACCTTTATTGGTTAAAGTCAATCCAGCGCTTAGTATTTTCATTTGTCATTTCATCTGAACAATGAATATCAGACTTGCAGTAGCACCTGCGGGTCTTTAGAACGATATGAAAGAAAATAAACAGGAAAGTGCATCACTGGAAAGTGTCACATTGAATCAAATTGTTTTGGTTTGTTCTCCTTTTTTTGGGGGGGGGGGGGCGGGAGTTGGTTCTCAAGTTTTCTTGGCCAATGATACCGAGAGTGAAACAAGGAGAATAAAGTCTAAAAGGGAAATCGAAAGCAAAAAGAAAAAGGTTGCTTTACACTCTTCACCTCCCCACCGTTGATAGTGAAGTTGCACAATCGCTGATTCTCCTGGCAAAATGATAAGACATTTTGAAAGGGTAAAGAATCCAATGAAAGAAAAGCGGGAAGAATCAGAAGCAATGTTTGGTTGAAGAAAACATTATGGGAATTGAGAAGATATATCGTCTTTCCTCGAGCTGTTAAACAAAAAAAAAAAAGAAGAAGAAGAAGCGAAAGCAGGTAACTAATGGACTGCTTTTATATTCTCGTGTTGGAATGGAATGGAATGAAATGTATAGGAGGTAAGACTATGAATAGGAGTATTAAATAAAGTGCACGGAAGAAGATGAACAAGTTTCTCAACAACACCGAAATGTCAAATGACACCTAGTCGTATTTACCCAAAGAAACTAATATCCTAACTACCTGTAATCGGATCCAATACTTTCGTCAAGGTAAGATTTCTCTTTTTCTTCTTTTTCTTCTTCGTCTTGCTCTCTCTCTCTCTTACGGCTTCCTTAATGCACTTGTACGTTAAAAGGGAGAAAAAAAACTTGGCGAAATAGCTTCATGTTTTAGAATTAGTAACTTTTTTTGCATCAAGATGATAGATTACATGCTACCCCCTCTCCCTATCCCCCTCTCTTTCTGTTTAGTGCTTTCTTGTTTTATTTCTCTCACAACTACGACCTATCTTCACTCCCATTTCTCTCTCTATCTTAAAGCCAGTCCCCTGGGAGGTAATACGGTGCCAGGCGTAATCATGCACTATTTTCCAACGCTCGTTCAAGAAACTTCTCCTTTCCATTACGGCGACGTATATAATATTTCGGCTTTATATTCGCCTTCTGTCAAAGTTCGCCAATATATATCTTTTCCGCCCAAATAATATGCGTAACGCATCGGGCGGCGGACAATCGGGATTACGGGGTGTAATGCGAGGTAATCATACTCCCGCGCACAGTTATACAAGATCGCCCCGTGTTAGGCGTTAGTAATACAATTATGCCCTGTTCGGAAAACATTACCGCGGCTTAGAAAAATGGTGTCTGCCGTCCATTCATCTTAGCACTCTCGCGGGAAACCATGACTCTACTCTTACGCTCCGCGGGGAGCAGGATGATGTTCCGCGGAGGAGAGGAGAGGGAGAAGATGTATGGAGAGAGAGAGGAGGTGGAGGAGGAGAGAAAGAGAGGGAGAGGGAGGGAGAGAGAGAGATGGGGAGGAGACAGGCAAGTGGAGAAGGAGAAGTAGATATGAGCTAGCTTTAGGAGCAGCAAGCGCCAAGATCGATTCATGAGAAGTGGAGGAGGCTCAAAGTGCAGGCCGCCAGTCTCTGCGGCCGTGTGGGAATCGCTGATCGCTCTCGTCCCCGCGCGCGTGCGTCAAGCATCTGCGGCGACATCGCTCCATTTGCCGTTAAGAGGACTTTTGTTTTGTTTCCAGAGTTGGCCAACACCAGAGCACTCCCACTCTCTCTCTCTCCCGCTCGTTCTCTCTATCTCTTTCTTTCTCCATGAAGAGAAGGAAAGAGAAACCCCAACCTGTACAATCACAGTACCACTTTGAGCACCGCCACATAATAATACTTATGCCGCTCCTTAAAATCTAAACAAAATACAGCGCAATAAACGACAACAAGAACACCAACCACATCTGCGCCAATGTGATGTTACTAACGGGGAGAAAATGCGCTCAAATGTAAGTTTATTTGTAAGCTGATTTAGCGACCATTGTGCTTTCGAAATCTCCTGAAAAATGTAGTAACTTCTTTACTTTCCACAGTGCTTTTGATCACATGCCGGTATCCTACATTACAGTTATACAGTATACCATGGTTTGAAGAAATGAGTAATGTTTGGCATAGCACTGTGTTGGGATGCTATACCTCTTGACTAATGACAAGTAGGAATACAAATAATAATGTCAAATTATTGTACATTTTATTTGTAACATCACCCTATTTGATGTTGCAGGTACAGCACCCCTGATATACATTAACTCTCTAAAGGACGCATCAATTAGTTTATGATGAGCTTTTAGCTTCACTGTGATCTCGAGAAAAGAACAAAAACAAAATTCAAATCCTTAATTTTTTACAGAGAAGAAACAAGACCTGTCTCTACAAAGTTCACCGGAAATGACAAAACATGACAACGATTATCAAGAGAGGATGCAAAAGTTAGCAAACAAAGATTGATAGCAGTTGTACTTTGATATTGATATAAATATTGAGTGCGAATGCTGACACAAACTAGCAAACCTCAATTGAAAGAAGGATATGCAACCCGTAAGATGATAAATTATGGTCAGGTCATGATCAGACCGAAAATAATAGTTGTAAGTTATCGCTTCCACCACTTCTCACTCTGTTTGACGTTATTCCCCCCTATTTTATTCTTTCTCAATCGCCCTCCTTCTCCCCCCCCCCCTCCTCCTCTTTCTCCTTCCTGATATCATTATCATATCTATTATCTATAAATCTATAAGATCAATCTTTCTACCTCTTGGGGTCGTATTTCTCCTTTCATATGTAATTATTTCTTTTTCTGTTAGAAGTCATCCATTTTCCTAATTTCCCCTCCTCATTTTCCCCCCTGCTTCCCCCTTCCACCTCCCTCTCTCTTTTTATCTTTCGTTATCTTTTAATCCATCAGTCGTTACTATCAGATACCGATCATCGCTGTAACACAATTTGCAACAAGTTCTAAAAAAGCTGAACCCCGCCCAATTCACCCACCCCCTCCATAACTGTCAACCCCCAAAAACGATACTCCGGACTTGCGGGTCTTCAATATCCCTTCGGCGCTAATCACGAGAAGAGGTCTTGAAGTAGTAAGGCGCAGGTAAGGCGTGAGATCCCGAAAAAAAGAAGAAAATTTGAGTGTAATAATAGTATTTATAGCACCAATTTCTCCATCACCTTTTGTTACAGTTACTTTTTTTTTAAGGGGAGTAATCCATTAGAGCCAGATTCTTCATCAAAGTGCGATGGCTTTACTTTACCTGACGACTTCTTTATAGAAACTAAAGAGAACAACAACAAACTGAGAAAGAGACAGAAGGATAGAAGAAAAAAAAAACACACGCTGATACAAGCTGATCGATTGGTTCTGCTTTGCCGAACATTACTTATGTGACTCGTACGAGCTCACATAGAGTGACTTTGGAGGAAATTAGCCGGATTGAAATAATTGTTATGACAGCAATTAATTCATGATTTATGGGCGTGAGCTTAAATTTGCTAAATGAGGTTTTGAGCATAGCCCATGTTAGAAAGAGGGAGAATGAGAGGCAAGGGTGGGTGGGGGGGGGGGGTGGTTGTGAGAAGCAGAAAGGAAGTATTCTGAGTAAACGTATGACCAACCAGCAAGGAGAATCACCTCGTAAATGATACAACGCTTGCCACTGCTTGCT